>NC_135232.1:524102571-524402571 GCF_051348905.1 Ranitomeya variabilis
ATTACACCACTGCCTGCCTGTGAGATGGAAGCTGAGATGAATCTGCAGAGATGAATCTGCAGATGTGTCAGGTATAATCACACAGCTCTGCTGTATTGTAACATTACACCACTGTCTGCCTGTGAGATGGAGGCTGAAGCTGAGAGGAATCTGCAGAGATGTGTCACGTATAATCACACAGCTCTGCTGTATTGTAACATTATTACACCACTGTCTGCCTGTGAGATGGAGGCTGAAGCTGAGAGGAATCTGCAGATGTGTCAGGTATAATCGCACACAGCTCTGCTGTATTGTAACATTATTACACCATTGTCTGCTTGTGAGATGGAAGCTGAGAGGAACCTGAAGATGTCAGGTATAATCACAGACAGCTCTGCTGTATTGTAACATTACACCACTGTCTGCCTGTGAGATGGAGGCTGAAGCTGAGAGGAATCTGCAGATGTGTCAGGTATAATCACACACAGCTCTGCTGTATTGTAATATTATTACACCACTGCCTGCCTGTGAGATGGAAGCTGAAGCTGAGAGGAATCTGCAGATGTGTCCGGTATAATCACACACAGCTCTGCTGTATTGTAACATTATTACACCATTGTCTGCCTGTGAGATGGAAGCTGAGAGAAACCTGCAGCTGTGTCAGGTGTAATCACACACAGCTCTGCTGTATTGTAATATTACACCACTGCCTGCCTGTGAGATGGAAGCTGAGATGAATCTGCAGATGTGTCAGGTATAATCACACAGCTCTGCTGTATTGTAACATTACACCACTGTCTGCCTGTGAGATGGAGGCTGAAGCTGAGAGGAATCTGCAGATGTGTCAGGTATAATCACACACAGCTCTGCTGTATTGTAACATTATTACACCATTGCTTGTGAGAATGAAGCTAAGAGGAACCTGAAGATGTCAGGTATAATCACAGACAGCTCTGCTGTATTGTAGCATTATTACACTACTGTCTGCCTGTGAGATGGAAGCTGAGAGGAACCTGAAGATGTGTCAGGTATAATCATACACAGCTCTGCTGTATTGTAACATTATTACACCACTGTCTGCCTGTGAAATGGAAGCTGAGAGTAACCTGCAGATGTGTCAGGTATAATCACACACAGCTCTGCTGTATTGTAATATTATTACACCATTGTCTGCCTGTTAGATGGAATCTGAAGCTGAGAGGAACCTGCAGATGTGTGAGGTATGATCACACACAGCTCTACTGTATTGTAACATCACACCACTGTCTGCCTGTGAGATGGAAGCTGAGAGTAACCTGCAGATGTGTCAGGTATAATCACACACAGCTCTGCTGTATTGTAATATTATTACACCATTGTCTGCCTGTTAGATGGAATCTGAAGCTGAGAGGAACCTGCAGATGTGTGAGGTATGATCACACACAGCTCTACTGTATTGTAACATTATCACACCACTGTCTGCCTGTGAGATGGAAGCTGAGAGGAACCTGAAGATGTGTCAGGTATAATCACACACAGCTCTGCTGTATTGTAACATTATTGCACCACTGTCTGCCTGTAAGATGCAAGCTGAAGCTGAGTGGAACCTGCAGATGAGTCCTGGGTTCAAACCCCACCAAGGACAACATCTGCAAAGAGTTTGTATGTTCTCTCCGTGTTTGCGTGGGTTCCCTCCGGGTACTCCAGTTTCCTCCCACATTCCAAAGACATACTGATAGGGAATTTAGATTGTGAGCCTCAACGGGGACAGCGATGATAGTGTGTGCAACCTGTAAAGCGCTGCGGAATATGTTAGTGCTATATATAAAAAAATAAAGATTATAAAAAAAAAAATAAAGATTACACCACTGTCTGCCTGTGAGATGGAAGCTGAGAGGAACCTGCAGATGTGTCGGGTATAATCAAACACATCTCTGCTGTATTGTAACATTATTACACCATTATTACAGATTCTCATGCAGATCAGTGTCCGGCCCATAGTCCTGAACAGCTCATTTACATATAAGAAAAACGTGGTTTTATCTGGAATTAAAAATTGTATTACAGATATTGAAATGTCATTTTATTCAGCTTCCTGTGACCTACATGGCCATATAGATGTCGTAGGAGGATTGATCCTATTGACAAATTTCTTTCAATCATGCTAGCAATTTTATACTAGGCAATCATCAAGGTTTCCATATATTTTTTTTTTAAACCTTTTGTTTATGCTGTCATGTTTCATCCATGTCTTTGATGACTGCATTACATAGTGTTGTATAGTTAATAAAGTTGAAAAAAAAATAAATGTCCCATCAAGTTCAACTGAGGTATGGTAAAGGATTAACAGATGGAGGACAAGCACAATGCATCTGTCTGCTCTAAAGCAGTTAATCTTTCCCTTTTGATTCCAATTGTCAATCTGCTGGACAATATTTAGAAAATAACTACACACTTAGGGTATGTTACCACAGTCAGGAAACTCTGCATGTTTGCCTAGAGCCGCAGCATCAAACACGCAGCGTCCAGATGTTACAGCATATTTAGGGGATTTCCTGAAATCCCATTTCCACTATGCGTTAAGACGCAGGCGGCAGACCCGCGTAAACGGACCTGCGGTGCGTCTTTCCAGAGAGCAGCATGTCTGTTTACAATTCGGCGACGCTCCGTCGCCACACCGTAAATTTGCCATAGACTATTATTAGATGCGGTTAAACCACATCTAATGATTAGTCACATGCGTAGTAAAAGCGTAAACGCAGCATACTACGCATGTGTACTAATTTAAATAATCTCTTACCTGTAAAACCGCGGGAAGTCCGCATCCACTGCAGTTCTCGCGATAGCTTACCGTGAGAACTGCTGTGCACGTGACCGGAGGTCACCCTAGGCTGGTTCTCACGGTCAGCTGACTGCGAGAGCTAGATTGTAGGTAGGTAGGAGTTATCTCCGGTGGTCATCTACAAGCTCTGCTATGTCTGGATGTCAGGCATCCTGATGTAGCAGAGCTGGACTCATCGTGGGACACTCGTTATTAAGGACTGCGTCGGAACAGGGAGTATACTGTTGGTTTATTATTTTCTTCTTTTTTCCAGATGATCGATTGCTTCGCTTGGATTACCAGTACAATAAAGATGTCAAAACTGTGTGGTGTTTTATTTCATTAAAGTACTTTATTCTGCAGGTGTGTGTGTGTGTTTTATTAACCCTTTACCAACTATAGGATTAGTAATGGTAGGTATCTTATTGACGCCTCTCCATTACTAAGCCTGCTTAATGTCACCTACAAAGGTGACATTAACCCCTCATTACCCCATATGCCACTGCTACAGGGCAGTGGGAAGAGAAAGGCTAAACCTCTGCTACAGGGCAGTGTGGAAGAGAGGGGCTAAGCAAATGGCTTCTTCCTAGGTTATTAATATCAGCCCGCAGCTGTCTGCGTAGCCTTTCTGGCTATAAATTATAGGGGGACTAAGGATAAATATATAGCTGCAGACTGATATTCATAGCCTGGGAAGCTCTGTGGGTATTAACCCCTTCCCAGGCTACAAACATTGGTCTCCCAGTCGCTGGCTTTCCCTCTCTGGCGCAGAAAATTGCGCAGGAGCCCATGCCATTTTTTCTTTTATTTTAAATTAAGCATATTGCATTTAAGGCCGGGGTCACATTTGCGAGAAACCCGCACCTCAATAGCGTTCAGCTGCATAGAAATACATGCAGCTGAACGTTCCACTCCCGAGTGCCGGTGGCAGTGTCTGGTTACGATGCGAGACTCGTCCGAGTTTCTCACATGTGTGATCCTGGCCTAACTCTTTATGTACCGTTTTATTAGTTTTATTACTAAACATCGGGCTTGGTATTATCTATCTATCGTAGCTATCTATCATAGCTATCTATCGATATATCTGTCTAGCTATCTATAAATATATCTATAGATAGTGATGAGCGAGTGTACTCGTTGCTCGGGTGATCTCCGAGTATTTGTAACTGGAGATTTAGTTTTCGTTGCCTCAGCTGCATGATTTACAGCTGATGGCTTGAATACATGTGGGGATTCCCTAGCAACTAGGCAACCCCCACATGTACTCAGCCTGGCTAGCAGCCGTAAATCATGCAGCTGAGTCAACAAAAATGAAATCTCCGAGCAGTTACAAATACTCGGAGATCACCCGAGCATGCTCAGGAAAACCCAAGCAATGAGTATGCTCACTCATCACTATCTATGGATAGATACAGTAGATGCGATAGATATGGTATAGATAGATAGATATGGTATAGATAGATATGGTATAGATAGATAATAGATAGATATGGGATGGACAGATAGATAGATGGATAGATAGATACATCTATAGATAGATATAATAGATATGAATAGATGATAGATACGATAGATATAGCTACAGATAGATACGAAAGATAGATGATAGATATGGGATAGATAATATATAAGATAGATATGGCTATAGATAGATCTATCTATCCCATATCTATCTAGCTGTGTGTGTAAACATTATTCTTCAATGGAGTATATAAAAGAAGAGGTTGGACAAGGAAATTACATCACAATTCTTTTTTTTTTTTGTATATCTTTATTTAGCTTACAAAAACACACAAATCCGCATGAAAAATGCGGATGTACGCAGCGTCCAACCCGCAACGTTTACTGACTGTGGGAACATATCCCAATATATCTGCAAAAAGGAAATCCCTTTTTTTCCCTTCCCAGAAGCCAACTTTCAATTAGCTTTATTTAAAGGGACAAAAAACGCATGCAATGAGAAAACGCATAAAAAACGCATGTGGAAAAAAAACGCATAAAAAACGCAGGTGACCTGCCAGTGACCTCAGATGCAGATTTTACCTGCGTCAAATCCTGACCATGCAAGCATACCCTTATACATTTCTTCTTCTAAAAAAAATTCATTTCAGCCATTCTTTTTGAAATCATGAATGGTTCCCGCTGTGACCACAGACTATTCCACAGATTAAGGCTGCAGTCACACATTCAGTATGTGGTCAGTATTTTACCTCAGTATGTGTAAGCCAAGACCAGGTGAGGAACAATCAGAGGAAAAGAACCGTATTTTTCGGCATATTAGACGCACTTTTTCCCCCAAAAAATTGTGAGGAAAATGGGGGGGTGCGTCTTATATGCGGAACGCAGGCTTACCTGCATTGTGGCGGCGACAGAGGTGCGGGCATGATGTGGCACGGTGAGCTGTATGGCGTGAGCAGGTCCCATCCATATTTGAGGTGAATCCGCGGCCCGGTATTGATGGAGAGCAGCAGCGCTGGTGAGTTACGGTATTTTCCGGTGGCGGCGGCAATCCTGCTGAGGCCGCGCGTGCGCAGATTCACTACTCTGCGTCCCAGGGCTTCAGGAAAATGGCCGTGGGAGGCCGCGCGTGCGCAGATGGAGATCGCGGCGGCCATTTTCCTGAAGCCCTGGGACGCAGAGTAGTGAATCTGCGCACGAACGGCCTCAGCAAGATGGCCGCCGCCACCGGAAAATACCGTAACTCACCAGCGCTGCTGGCCGGTGCAGGTACAGAACGCCGGGCGGGGGGAAGGTGGCCCGTTATTGTCCCATTGTTCCCCCGTGGCTCCTTTGTGTAGGGTAGGAGGGCGCACAGACATGGCCGGGACCGGGAGGTGGCAGGACGCCGGGCCCCAGCAGCTGGCACAGCACGGTGTGCCTGAAAATGGAGGCATGTGCATTGCTGAGGCCGGCTCTGCTCCTCCGTGGCCTGTGTACACTGTGTGCTGCACATGGCTGCCCCCGAGCAGGTGGCATTCTCGGGCCAGCACCACGCTGCAGCATTGTACGGCATGCGGAGGCATCTGCGTGACATGGTGGCACTGCCATAGGGCACAGGCCGAGGGTCCATGCAGGACTAGGGGGCATAGCTGCCAGTTACAGCTGGGTGGCAGACAAAACCCTCTTTCATGAGAGCCACCCATGCCCGGTGGGAATGACACAAGGATGTGTTGTTTGGGCTCATTCACTGTCATTGCCCATCTGCAGTCTGTGTGCTGAGGGGGCTTCATCTCCCCCCTGGTGGGTGCGGGAGAATGTGCTGTCTCCACACCATCCCCACCATCAACAGTAAGGAGCAAGCTGACAACCGCGCCAGCCAGGCACAAGGGTTGTCAGCGGTGGAGTACCCAACATTGGCATATCACTGCAGAACTGGACGTGGCATTCTGGAGCCGTGGAAAGCTGGCGAATGTTTTCTGATTTTTTTAAATGCTTTTTAAACTTTAATTTCTGATCAGTGCATCTCTATAAAATCAAGACGTTGGCTGCACTCAAGTGGTGTTATGTGTGATCCATAGTGGCAATATGTGTGATCGATAGTGACATTATGTGTGATGGATATTGGTGTTATGTGTGATCAATAGTGGCATTATGTTTGATCCATAGTGGCATTATGTTTGATCCATAGTGGCATTATGTGTAATCCATAGGGGCGTTATGTGTGATCCATAGGGGCATTATGTGTGATCATCCCACCGCACCTCAGCATCACCTCACCTCTGCCACCACCATGCCTCCTGTGACCCTGCTCTGCCACTGCCTGCCCTCAGGTAAGAGATCTTAAATTCGGACAATAAGACGGACCCCATCTTATAAAAAAATCTTTTTTTCTGCATTTTTCACCCCAAATTTGGGGTGGTCTTATAGGACGGTGCGTCTTATATGCCGAAAAATACGGTATAATAGAGACACGTCACCACTTCTGTATTTATCACCCACTCCTGGTTTTGGCTTACAAATACTAAGAAAAAACAAAACACCTATGTATGTATCCTAATTAAGAGCCATAAACTCAATATAACCACCTATAAACAAAGGCTACACACAAGAATAACCATGATAAAACCCAATATTTTATTGTAACAAAAGAGTAAAAACAAAACAAAAAAAATTGGTAGTAAAACAACAATAAGAATAAACAGGTGAGGGCCAAATGGACAGGAAGAGAAAGGTGGACGAAGCATTTCATTGTGAAGCGCGCGTTGGGTGTGGTGGACGCCTGGATTCCTGTCACTTGAATTGGTAATATATGTTAAAACTGTTCAAAACTGCTTATCTCTCGCATGCACTCTATAGTGATTTTAGCAATCCTGCACGACCCCTGTCGGCCTCTATATGCATTGATAGATTTAAATTGTCTTTATTCACACAGGCTTATTTGATTGGTGTGTCCTGTCGTATCAAATTGTTTTCCTATATCATATACAGCATTTGCTCACCTATACTGTGTCTGCATGCGAGTGGCTAACTGATAGAATAGACTATGCTAGATAGTGACTATGTCTGGTTGTTAATACATCCATTATTTCCAGGTGTTTCCACCTTTCTCTTCCTGTCCATTTGGCCCTCACCTGTTTATTCTTATTGTTGTTTTACTACCAATTTTTTTGGTTTTGTTTTTACTCTTTTGTTACAATAAAATATTGGTTTTATCATGGTTATTCTTGTGTGTAGCCTTTGTTTATAGGTGGCTTACAAATACTGAGGTAAAATACTGACCAAATACTGCTAGTGTGACGGCAGCCTAATAGTTCTTAAGGTAAAGAAGCGCCATCTAAGGATCCTCCAAATTCTTTATTCTAGGAAGTACAGAACCAGGGACAGTGTGAACAGGAGTCTCTAATATATTTATGTAGTTACATGCCAAATGCCATACTTGTTACCATTTTTCCACTAATATTTTATTCCTCTATGGGGGTTTGATGATCTTTACTGTACGTTTCTTTTTTCTACTTACAGAGGAGTCTAGTAAAACCTACTAAATTATCAAAGTAAAGTTTATAATGAGGGATTGCTGTATATGCAGTTCTATAATCTATTAGTAGGTTCACCACCTCCACTCATGGAGTAGTTAGAATATATACAAACGTTGCTATAGTACTTTATCCCATTTGGAGAAGGCTAGTGAGTCTCTTGCATAACTTCATGTCTGGGTCAGGGCGATTCCTATATTTCCAATTGTTATAATCTAGGTGTCTCCTGCATGCTCGCTAACGTCAGTGGTGTTGAATGTGCGATAATCCTCGGACAATACAATAGATGGGAACATAGCCAACTGGAAAGAATAATGGGAATGATGCCATTTGAAATCATTGCAGTCAAGATGGCGGGATCATATAGGATTATCTTTTCCTTAATGTCTCTTTTATGATGTTGTATCTGATCATATTCACAGTACAAGCAAGTGGAACAGTACATGTCCTTCCATAAACTACCTGCAGATTTTCGCCAAAGGCTTCATGATTATTATGAGCACCGATACCAGGGGAAGATGTTTGATGAAGACAGCATCCTTGAGGAGCTAAATGAACCTTTGAGAGAGGTATGAAGCTGTAGATGAAGAAAATTGTTCTCATAAAATAGGCTGGGACAACACGCATAAGTGCTAAATGCACTGGAAATTAGGTTAATCTTTTTCACTTCTTGCAGGACATTTTTACACCTTTTACAAACTTACGGTATAACGCTGCAGCATTTCAGAGAAAAACATCATTTAATAGCTGCCAGGTACTGAGGTGCCTGGCGGCTTCTCCATGCCAGTGAAAGTGACTGACAAGCCGCACGAAGACAAAGACTTGGCAGTGACCATCAGTGGGCAGGGAGATGCTGCCAGGGACCGAGCTGCATACAAGGGAGCTCCCGGGCAGCTATTAAAAGTATGCTTTTATTGGTAAAACACACATGGGCAGCATGTATCACCTGTCATGTAAAATAAGGCTATTAACCTGCAGATATGGGGTTAATCTGCAGGTTAATAGCGTTCTGACACCGTGTGGCGCTGGCACTGAGAGCCCCACTGCCAGGAGGAAATGAACTTTACTTCCCTCACCAGGCTCGCTTTTTCAGTCACGACAGGGGTGGTGCACCAATTCCAGCAGACTGGAAGTAATGGTGTCGTAGATCACCAGTCGCATGACCCTGCAGCCAATCAGCGGTTTCAGTGGTTGTTTGCTGGGTTAGTAACATGAACACAAAATCTTATATTCCCTCTCTGGGGTCATTGGAAAGCAATGCAAAGTGACAGAATTCAGACTGTCTGGTTTCTGCTCTCTTTCAACTCTCCCTTGCCCATCTATTTCCTCTAAACTTTTCAACTTATTCCACCTCTCTGATTATTCTATCTGGAGCTATGATCCTGGGCTTTATAATGCTAAGAATAATGTAGACTGCAGTCATTGCCAGTGAAACCAGTTAAAGGGGTATTGTTGTCTCAGCAAATAAAGCTTTTTCATTGTATAATAAAAAAAAATATGCAATTTTCAAATTTTTGAATCAATTCCCGAAAACTTTCAAAATCTCTGCCTGCATTGAGTGGGAGTGTTCATTGGCCATTTGTGCTTAGACGTGTATCAGAGGTGTTCTGTAACAAGCTTGTGTCTATCACATGACCACGGAAAGTACCGTAATCAATGAATATTGAAAGGGAGCAGAGATCTCAACATCCGTGAAGTAGCAACATGGACAATTTTATAACTATTCCTCATACAATGAATACCCCGTTAGAGCCACAGGTGAGATGGAGATGAGGTATGCATGTAAGACCGCTTGGTATAGAAAATGCCACCCAATTTCATTTCATTTCATATTGGCAACAACACTAACAGCTGCAGGCTTGAGAATACTCTGTCCGACATTCTAAAAAACTAAAATCAAAACTAGAGGCATGACCAAACCTTGTTTAATCACAAGACACTGACAGTATCTGATAGACATATTTATAGCTATAAACTACTGATAAATAGATGTTGTTCTTGGCTTTCCCAACAGCTTCCACTAGGACAGACAGACTAAAATGCATTCAAGATACTCCAAAACCATCTATGTCCACACCATATAAGCTAAAGGTGCCAGCCTCAGGACCCCAACTAAGTGTCCAGTCTGGAAAACAAGCAAAACTCCAAAAAATCTTCATTGTGAAAGAGTAGACTTGCATGAAAGAAAGCACAGGCAGCACAAAAAGGATTTTATGGGATTATATATGTAGCAAATTACATGTTGGTCACTCATCATTTAAAAAAAGCCATTCATGTAATGCATAGATGGGTCCGCCTGTGTACTTGTTATTTTTTTGCATTAAAAAATTAATAATTTTAAACTAAGCAAAACAAAAAAAAGTGAATAACCATGCAATTTTTCCTGAAAACACTGAAAGGAAGGTAAAATTCAAGAGCAGCTTAGAGAAAGGCCTCCGTAAGGTAATTCCTTTCTATACTGTCTGTATGACCTAGTGGGGCTTATGGACATGGATGCTCTGAGACAACCCCCTTTTATAGGTGACACATTTATGCACATTTTAATACATTATTTGCTGAATTCATCAAGGAGTGAAGAAGAGAGCCTAAAAATTGTCAAAATGTATTCTTAAGGCTACGGTCAGACTGCCAATAATGCAAGACACTGATCATACTGTGATCCGTGATTCAATTCTCTCGGATAAGCGAATTGGAGCATACAGAGTAGAAAATGGAGAACTAAATTTTTCCATCTTCTCCATTGTGAGAGTATGCGAAAAGTGGACTGCACTCTGAAGTCATCCAAGTGTAGTCCGATGATTTCTATGCACCTATAGACTTGAATGGTTGAATGTCTTCTGATTTTAGAGTGAAATTGCAGCAGGCAGCAATTATTTAGCAGACAGATTAGTGAAAAAAATTGTGCATCAGCACTGCTGCATAGAATAACATTGGTCTAAATGGCATGCAATAAAAAAATTGGCTAGCTCATCCAATGTATATAGTGATGTGAGCTCAAAAAGTAATCCTTGGAGATACACCACTATGTAACTTATAGAGAATTGACTTTACACACAGCTGGATGAGAGCCATGACTAGGCTGTTAACTTACAGGGCTATAGTCTTTTCAGAAATGACCGTACGGATAGGCGAGGGGGAGGGGTGTGTCTATATGTAAAATTATCCTTAAAACCCATCCTGCGTGATAATATAGGTGAATCTAATGAAAATGTAGAGTCCCTGTGGGTGGAGATGAGGGGAGGGGTAAAAATAATAAATTACTGATAGGGGTTTGTTATAAGTCTCCAAAAATAATGGAAGCAATGGAGACTATCCTCATAAAGCAAATAGATGAAGCTGCGACTCAAGGAGAAGTCATTATTATGGGGGACTTCAACTACCCTGAAATAGATTGGGGAACAGAAACCTGCAGTTCCAGTAAAGGTAATCGGTTTTTGACAACTATGAGAGACAATTACCTTTCACAACTGGTTCAGGACCCAACAAGGAGGGGGGCACTACTAGACCTAATATTAACCAACAGGCCAGACCGCATATCAAATGTAAGGGTTGAGGGTCACTTGGGGAATAGTGATCACAAAATAATAAGTTTTCATGTATCCTTTAATAAGATGTGTAGTAGAGGGGTGACAAGGACACTAAACTTCAGGAGGGCAAATTTCCAACGGATGAGAGAGGATCTTAGTGCAATTAACTGGGACGATATCCTGAGACATAAAAATACACAAAGAAAATGGGAGACGTTTATTAGCATCCTGGATAGGACCTGTGCACAGTATATACCGTATGGGAATAAACATGCTAGAAATAGGAGGAAACCAATATGGCTAAATAGAGCTGTAAGGGGCGCAATAAATGAGAAAAAGAAAGCATTTAGAGAATTAAAGGAAGTAGGTAGTGAGGAGGCATTAAATAAATACAGAAAATTAAATAAATTCTGTAAAAAGCAAATCAAGGCAGCAAAGATTGAGACAGAGAGACTCATTGCCAGAGAGAGTAAACATAATCCCAAAATATTCTTTAACTACATAAATAGTAAGAAACTAAAAAATGATAGTGTTGGCCCCCTTAAAAATAGTCTGGGTGAAATGGTGGATGAGGAAAAAGCCAATATGCTAAACGACTTTTTTTCATCAGTATTTACAAAAGAAAATCCCATGGCAGACAATATGACTAGTGATAAAGATTCCCAATTAAATGTCACCTGCTTAACCCAGCAGGAAGTACGGCGACGTCTAAAAATCACTAAAATTGACAAATCTCCGGGCCCGGATGGGATCCACCCCCGAGTACAGCAAGAACTAAGTACAGTCATTGATAGACCATTATTTTTAATCTTTAAAGACTCCATAATAACAGGGTCTGTACCACAGGACTGGCGTATAGCAAATGTGGTGCCAATATTCAAAAAGGGGACAAAAACTGAACTCTGTAATTATAGGCGAGTAAGCTTAACCTCTACTGTGGGTAAAATCCTGGAGGGCATTCTAAGGGATGCTATACTGGAGTATCTGAAGAGGAATAACCTCATGACCCAGTATCAGCACGGGTTTACTAGGGACCGATCATGTCAGACTAATTTGATCAGCTTCTATGAAGAGGTAAGTTCTGGACTGGACCAAGGGAACCCAGTGGACGTAGTGTATATGGACTTTTCAAAAGCTTTTGCTATGGTGCCACACAAAAGGTTGATACATAAAATGAGAATAATGGGGATAGGGGAAAATATGTGTAAGTGGGTTAAGAGTTGGCTCAGGGATTTATGTAAACTAGAAGCTTGGGCTGATAAATGGCAAATGAGCTTTAATGGGGATAAATGTAAGGTCATGCACTTGGGTAGAAGTAATAAGATGTATAACTATGTGCTTAATTCTAAAACACTGGGCAAAACCGTCACTGAAAAAGACCTGGGTGGATGGGTGGATGACAAACTCATATTCAGTGGCCAGTGTCAGGCAGCTGCTACAAAGGCAAATAAAATAATGGGATGCATTAAAAGAGGCATAGATGCTCATGAGGAGAACATAATTTTACTTCTATACAAGTCACTAGTTCGACCACACTTAGAATACTGTGCACAGTTCTGGTCTCCGGTGTATAAGAAAGACATAGCTTAACTAGAGCGGGTGCAGAGAAGAGCGACCAAGGTTATTAGAGGACTGGGGGTCTGCAATACCAAGATAGGTTATTACACTTGGGGCTATTTAGTTTGGAAAAACGAAGGCTAAGGGGTGATCTTATGTTAATGTATAAATATATGAGGGGACAGTACAAAGACCTTTCTGATGATCTTTTTAATCATAGACCGGTGACAGGGACAAGGGGGCATCCTCTACGTCTGGAGGAAAGAAGGTTTAAGCATAATAGCAGACGCGTATTCTTTACTGTTAGAGCAGTGAGACTATGGAACTCTCTGCCGTATGATGTTGTAATGAGTGATTCATTACTTAAATTTAAGAGGGGACTGGATACCTTTCTGGAAAAGTATAATGTTACAGGGTATATATACTAGATTCCTTGATAGGGTGTTGATCCAGGGAACTAGTCTGATTGCCGTATGTGGAGTCGGGAAGGAATTTTTTTTCCCCAGTGTGGAGCTTACTCTTTGTCACATGGGTTTTTTATTGCCTTCCTCTGGATCAACATGTTAGGGCATGTTAGGTTAGGCTATGGGTTGAACTAGATGGACTTAAAGTCTTCCTTCAACCTTAATAACTATGTTATTCTTTGTGCAGCTATATATGTGCAGATGAACGCTGCATAAGACACATATTTCTTGGGAAAACCTCAGTGATTATGGGAAGCTTTTGTCTTAATCCTCTTACTAAAACTTCATTCACATGACCGTAACTTGCATGAGCAGAACTTGTAAGCCAAAACCAAGAATGAAATAAAGAAGATGTATCATGGAAAAAGACTGGTTGTATGTCTTCTGTATTTTACACCTACTCATGATTAGTGAGAGGTTTTGTAAGTTTCTAACTACTCATGATTTTGGCTGCCAAATACTGATGAAAAGTACTGACCACAGAATTCATGCTTAAGTGGCCAAAGCCTGGCAGATAACACACAATTTGCAATTAAGAAACTTCATGGGTTTAGCATAAGTTACCGTAAGTTTACATTTCTTTTTAGACCTCATATTTTCAGCTCCCGAACATTATACTGGGTTTTAAATGAAGAAATGAAGCATAGCTTTAAAAGATCTAGTGCAGTAGAAATATTACCCCAGTTCTAATTTCTAAAGAATATAGAGCCTAATGGCTTTACAGCTAGAAATCAGCTACTTTGCTCTTATTTTATTTCACACCTTTTCCCCCTCTCCCAACTTGCTCTAGGATAGATGAGTGGTAGGCACTAGTGATGAGCAAGTGTGTTCGTTACTCGAGATTTCCGAGCATGCCTGTTTATTAGGCAATTACCGCATGTATTCAGGCTGTCTAGCAGCTGCAAATCATGCAACTGCGGCAACACAAACATAATCTCCGAGCACGCCCAAGATACTTGGAGAACACCAGAGCATGCTCGAAAAATCTCGAGTAACGAGCACACTCGCTCATCACAAGTGGGCACATCAAACTCTAAATTAGCAAAAGTCAATATTTTTATACTACTAAACTATTGAATTACATTTTTTCAATACATCTTCAAATTGACATCCTGGACACTAAAAGTGAAGCGCCAACTGCAGGAGTGTGCAGTCTGGGTAGTACTTGTCTTGACCCCTACATGAAGCCTATTAAAGGGAACCGGTCACCATGAAAATGCAGTCCAATCTGCAAGCACCATGTTATAGAGCAGGGGGACCTGAGTAGATTTATATAGTTGAAACCAGTTTACATACACTATATAAAAGATACATATGCATGTTTTTCTCAATATCTGACATCAGAATAAATGTTTACTGTTTAAGTCCATTAGGATTACCACAATTATTATTTGCCAAATGCCATAATAATTAGAGAGAATGTTTTAAGGCATATTTGTTACTTACTGCAAAGTCAAAGGTACATTTCATTAGTATTTACCATTGCCCTTAAACTTAGGTCAAACGTTTGGGATCTCCTTTCACAAGCTTCTCACAATAGTTGGTCTGAATTTGGGCCCATTCCTACTGACAAAACTGGTGTAACTGATCCAGGTTTGTATGTCGCTTTTCTCGCACCTGACTTTTCAGCTTTGCCCATAAATTTTCAATAGGATTGAGATCAGGGCTTTGTGATGGCCACTCCAAAACATTGACTTTGTTATCATTAAACCACGTTATCAGTTTGGCGGTATGCTTCGGGTCATTGTCCATTTAGAAGACCTATTTCCGCCCAAGCTCTAACTTCTCTCTGATGTTTTGAGATGTTGCTTCAGTATTGCCATATAATTTTCTTTTCTTATGATGCCATCTATTTTGTAAAGTGCACCAGTCCCTCCTGCAACAAAACAATCCCACAACATGATGCTACCACCCTCGTGTTTCACAGTTGAGATGGTGTTCTCAGGCTTCCAAGCTTCTAAACAAAGAAAAGTAGCCAGCTCACCAGTAACCACCCAAGTGCACGGAACTTCGTTGCAGGAAAACGAGTAAATCGTCAGAAAAGGAAAAAAAGTTGAGTTCCAGCTCCTTTAAAAATTCGTAAGTCTTTAATGAAATCCAATAAAATTCATATGAACATGAACAAGGTATCAAAAAACTCCCTCCGGTGGGTGCCCTCCAGCATAAGAGGCTAAACGGCAACGCGTTTCGATCAGACGATCTTTATCAAAGCCATATCATACACTGAATGTGCTGCTCTATATGCTGGATCTCACCCAATCAGATTCTCATGACAGATCACATGACAATTTGGTAAGGTCCTACCATAAAAACATTACTAACAATTTATATCATGATAAAATATTCACTTCCCACTTAACAATAATGTAACATAGTCTCGTAACGTTTATTTAGTCCTATTGGGAAACGGATATTAAGATGGAAAATCCAAAACGCTTCTCGCGTAAGGAGACGCCTCCTTGCGTCTCCACCACGAGGAGACATGTTGACCTGTTCGATTCCCTGTACCTGAAAAAATGCAGTGCTGCGCGCATGGTAAGTGACAAAATGCTTGGATGCTGCCGATATATTTCTGTTACTGCTCTGCGTGTTGCCTATGTCATACAAATGTTCCCGGATGCGTGTTTTTAGTTTTCTAGTTGTGCAACCCACATAAGATAGGTTGCACTCACTACAATTTATTTTATACACTACATTGCTAGAATTGCAATTAATGTATTGCTTGATATAAAATTTCATTGTTGCATCCGCATTATGAAAGACTTTAGCGACAACAGCTTGTTTGCAGGTGCTGCAGTTGTTTGTGCCGCACCTAAAAAAACCCGGATAGTTTAACCATGTTTTATTAGATTTTGTTCCCTCTGCCTGAAACATGCTGGAGGCTATTTTATTGCCAATAGTTGGCGCTCTCCTTGACACCACATTTATACCAGATTGTAAAATATCATACAGTTGAGGATCCTCATGGAGAATGGGCAAATATCTATAAATAATATCTTTCATTTTCGTAAATTGTGGACTGTACTGGAAACATATGTACGGTTTATTTTTTCTTTCCGTATCTATGTTTCTATGTGTGGTTATCATATCTCTCCGATTTTTTCGTTCTACAATCCTTTTAGCCCGATTGATAGTCCATTGAGGATATTTTCGATTTTTTAATTTACTTGTGATCTGCTCAAATTCTCCATGTAGATCCTCCTGCCGGTTACAATTCCGCTTAATCCTGGTGAATTCACCCACCGGAATTGATTCAATTGTGTGTCTACTGTGGCTGCTACTAGCATGTAGGATGGTATTACCTCTTACTGGTTTGTGGTACGTTTTGGTGGTAATATTTTGGTCCGTATTTCCCGTAAGTTCCAAGTCCAAAAAGGAAATATTGTTACCATCCCATTTGTGTGTGAATCTGATGTTATAGTCATTACTATTAAGATAATCCACGAAGTGTGGTATGGCAGATACACCCCCCCCCCATATAATGAGGGTATCATCTATGTATCTGCCATACCACACCACACTATCCAAAAACGGATTGACCGCAGAGAAAACAAATTCCATCTCCCAAAAGGCCATGACCAAGTTTGCCAGGGAGGGTGAATATTTAGCACCCATAGCCACTCCGGCTTGTTGCAAAAAAAAAGGGCCATTAAAGGAAAAAAAATTGCTTGTCATTAAAAATTGTACTACCATAAGCAAATACCCAATCAAGTCCTCGGAATAATTGCTAAATTTTTCAAGATGATACTGTACCGCTCTAATTGCCAGACTGTGGGGAATACAGGTATATAAAGATATGACATCACAACATAACCAGGAATAATTGGTATGCCATATCTTGTTATCCAGACTGCATAAAACCTCCTTGGAATCTCTAATATATCCCGGAGTGCGTTTTACCAGGGGCTGAAGAAGTGAATCCACCCATTGACAGAGTCTTTCATTACATGAGCCAATTCCGGATACTATTGGACGCATTGGGGGGATGTCCTCTTTTTTATGTATTTTGGGTACCCCATATATAATGGGGAGAGTTGGATTTTCCACCATGAGGTATTCTATTTGTTTTTTAGTTAATACCCCTAAGCTTTCACCCTCCATAATAATTAAATCCCTTTTTTTCATAATTTCTCGGGATGGATTTTGTGCCAGTTTTTTGTATGTATTTTGATCAGACAATAGATCTAACATTTTACTGTGGTAATCTGCTGTATTTAATACCACCACCACCCCTCCTTTATCTGACATTTTTATAGTAAGATCTGTCATTTCTTTTAGTTTTCTAATTGCACTCTGAAATTTTTTGGGTATATTGCTCTGATAGTTTCCATTAGTTTTCTTATCATTATAGAGTCGTCGTAATTCCCTCTCTACATTATCTTGAAAACGGTCCATGCATTCTGATCTGGCCTGTACTGGATAGTAATATGGATTCTTGGTGATGAAATCCTGAGAGACATTCACCCGATCTTTGTCCAGCAGTACCTCAGAACCAAGATCCTGCAATGAGACCAATGCCACCTGTTCTCTGAAATCCATACCCGAAAATTCATTATCTATTCTATGCGACACAATAATTTCCTCCTGATTTTGTTCACATTCTGAATTGTCCTCACATCGAAAATGCTTTTTAACAGTCAAATTACGTATGAATTTATTAGTGTCCATAATGGCTGAAAACAAGTCAAAGTCCTGATCCGGGACGAAATTAAGACCCAGAGATAAAACTTCCAAGCTTCTCCCTTTTTTTCCTCCAAACGTAACAATGGTCATTATGCCCAAAAAGTTCAGTTTTAGTTTCATCAGATAACAGGACATCTCCAAAAATGAAAGTCTTTGTTCTTGTGCAAACATTTGCAAACATTAATCTGGCTTTTTATGTTTCTTTTGGAGTAATGGCTTCTTCGTGGCAGAGTGGCCTTTCAGCCCATATTGACATGGTACTCGTTTCACTGTGGATATTGACACAATCTTACCAGCTTGCGCCATCATCTTCACAAGGTCTTTTGCTTTTGTCCATGCCATAATATGCACATGTCGGACCAAAGCACATTCATCTCTGGGACACAGAACCCATCTCCTTCCTGAACGGTATGATGGCTGGACATTCCCATCTTGTTTGTACAGATGAATGAGGCAACTTCAGGTACCTTGATATTGTACCCAAGGATGAGACAGGCTTGTGCAAGTCTGCGATGCTGCACAAGGAAGCAATGTGTTTCAGGTGTGCATTAAAATACATCCACAGGTGTGTCTCTAATTAACTCAGATTTTGCCAAAAAATAGAAGCTTCCAAACACATGACCTCATCATATGGGCAGTCCAGAATTGTTTCAAGGCATAGAAATCTTAGTGTATGTAAACTTTTGACTTTGCAGTAAGTAATAAAAATGCCTTAAAAACATTTTCTCTCTCATTATTCTGGCATTTGGCAAATATTAATAATTATGGTAATCCTAATTGACCTAAAACGGAAAGGTTTATTCTGATTTCATGTTAGCTATTGAGAAAAACATGCATGTGTGTCTTTTTATACAGTGTAGGTCAACTTCTGGTGTCAACTCTATATAGTATTGTGAGAAAAGATTCAGTATAACCTGCTTTATTCATTTAAACTTCTGTTCTGGCTGGGATTTTCAGTCCAGTGGGAGGTTTTATCAGTGACTGCTTTCTTTGTATAATTGTGCATACTGAGATAGCTGGCAGTCACGGATAGGAGCACTCACTGGACTGAAAGCGAAGAAAGGGCAGAGGATTAAATAATTAAAACACAAGTTATACTATATTTTTTCTCACAAACCTATAGATCACTCTTCTCCACTCCTCCTGCTCTATAACATGCTGCCTGCATTTTCATGGTGACAGGTTCCCTTTAAAGCCAACGTGGCAGCAGGATTGTGCTCCGTAAACTACAGGAATTATCAGGTTGGCACTGTTACAATGATTAAAATGATACCCGGGGTGAAGATCTTAGAATTTTGTTTAAATTTTGGGGCAGATCTCTCCTTGGTTTCTCTGGCTTAGAGCAGGAAGATAAGATCTGCCTATAGTCCGGCACTGGAGCATGGCATATCATTAGCTGCAAACTTCTAACACTGATTACACAAGACCCACAAGATGGATTTCTTCACCCCAGGTATCATTTTAATCATTGTAACAGCGCCAACCTGATAATGCCTGTAGTTTACTGAGCTCAAACCTGCTGACATGTTCACTTTTTAAGGAATGTTCCAGATATAGTTCCAGAGAACCATTAGGGTGTGTTTCCGCGGTCAGTATTGGCAGCGCTTTGGACACAGCTCCGTCCAAACTGCTGCTGGCTTTTTAACGCAGGTTATTCCCCATGTGTTTATTGAACCATGCGGAATCACCGCATCCTATACATAGGACGGTGATATTTATCTTGTGGAGACTGAGGGTCTCTGCAAGATAAATAGACATGCTGCGGTCTGGAAAGACGTGCCGCCTGTCCGGTTACGCAGGGAAGCCAGAGGTGTCCCTGAACGCATAGTGGAGATGGGATTTCATAAAATCCCTTCCACTATGCTGTAACATCTGGCCGCTGTGGATTGGACACTGTGGCTGTACACAGGGTCCAATCTGCAGCGTTTACTGACCGTGGAAACATACCCTAAGTCTCTTGGGCAGCCGCCAGCGAGGTGGTCTAAAATGGTGGGGAAAGGAAAGTTCAACTTTGGAGTTAAGAGTCTCAAAATAAGGGAATTTTAAGCTTTTGCCCAGACTTACATCAAGTGAAATGATATAAAATAGATAAGGATGGACTTTAATATTTCTTCATAAGATACATACTAATATGTCTCCTTTTTCTCTCCTTATTGCTTTGACCTCTATTCCTTTCATTAGGAGATTGTCAACTTTAATTGTAGGAAACTGGTTGCATCTATGCCATTGTTTGCCAATGCTGACCCCTGCTTTGTCACTGCAATGCTCACCAAGCTGAAATTTGAGGTTTTTCAACCTACTGACTACATAATTCGGGAGGGAACCATTGGCAAGAAGATGTACTTTATCCAACATGGTGTGGTTAGCGTGCTTACTAAAGGCAACAAAGAGGTCAAACTCTCCGATGGCTCATACTTTGGAGGTAAGAGAAAGGGCATTATTGTTAAACTTTAATTTCCACTTGATTTATTAGTGTTGTTCTGTACTTAAAATCTTATCTTGTTGTGAGTGACAATGCCATGTCGGCAGGAGAGTATGAAGAAGGTCAGGGTTGTCACCCACATGCTGCATCTGCTTGGACTGCTGATTAGCAAACAGGGCAGCTAAGAAATTA
Source organism: Ranitomeya variabilis (assembly GCF_051348905.1). Classification (NCBI taxonomy): domain Eukaryota; kingdom Metazoa; phylum Chordata; class Amphibia; order Anura; family Dendrobatidae; genus Ranitomeya; species Ranitomeya variabilis. Next base: position 524,123,169 of record NC_135232.1, read on the forward strand.
TCCATTAGTGAGTCAGAAACACGCTAATGAATAATTACAATGTGTTACTCTTAAAGGAGTTTTCATTTAATTCAGGCCTTACTTTAATACAGTAAAAGACCTGCAGCACAAATTAATTGCATCTTGATTTGTCTACTTAAGTTTTACTGCTGCTTATTACATTGAAAACATTTACTGATCCTATTTGTGTCTTGCCGAATAGTGGCCTCTTTACAGCAATTTCCAGAAACTGGAACACTGAACAGATTCTAACCTTTACTTACCTATTTTATGTTTTATAGTGTATAAAGCTGTTGTTCATCCAGATTTAGTAATTTTCAGCTCCTGTATGGCAGTTGGATCACCCTTCAACAGATAAACCATGTTGACTGAGCAAAATTACTTAAAGACACGGAGAACTTTATTTTTTTCTAGATATGTATCTATGTACCCTGCAAGTTTCTTACTGGCTGATTTCTTTACTGCTTCTATTATTTTCAAGATTGGCTTTTTGTAACATGTCTGCATGTGAAGATGCACGTTCAGGGCACAATGGGCATTTTCCTTGAAGCATGCTATATCTCCGCCTCCATTTTTCAATCCTCTAGCCTGTATGCCTGTGTCTTCTTCTACCTAGTTGTGAAAACTGAGATTTCTTTGAAAAACAATGCAGCTTCATGGGGATATACATCATGGTGTGTGAATAACATTATCCTTCACTTTAAGTAGGTTAGTAAAGCCTTACATGTGACTACAGGAACAGGCAACACACAGGATTTCATTTATAGTCTGTATCCATGGAGCAATAGTCAAAATCTGTTACAATACACTGTGGAATTGTCCAGTTGTACAAGAGTTCTGTCTAACTAGGTCTATCGTTTCAGAAATTTGCTTGCTGACACGAGGAAGGCGCACAGCTAGCGTCAGAGCAGATACATACTGCCGTTTATACTCTCTCTCTGTGGATCATTTCAATGAAGTGCTGGAAGAATATCCCATGATGAGGCGTGCATTTGAGACAGTTGCCATAGACAGACTGGACAGAATAGGTATGACTACATTAAACATCTTATTTATTAACAAAAATCCTTCTTTCCTTTTGGCCTCATTCACACAGCAGTGGACGCTTCAGTACATAGGGTAATGAGCAATGATGTTGATATTTCACACTCCGTGACAGCTTGTGGTCCTCTGGACACTGAGCATTGTGAAAGTCCCAAGAAAACCTTGAGTTTATAGTTGTATTTACAGTTAGATCCAGAAATTGTCACATTTTTGATATTTTTCATAAATATATGTAAAACATATTGACCAAAATTCACCACTATCGTGACGTACAATATATCACAAAAAAAACAATCTCCGAATGACTGAAATCCGTTGAAGCGTTAGAGAGTTATTACCACATAAATTGACTCTGGTCAGATTTGAAAAATTTGGCTTGGTCATGAAGGACAAAATTTGCTCCAACACTAAGGGGTTAATGGTTTGCACATTGTGGTGAACCTTCTGTATTTGGTCTCTTGAAGTATTTACTTTATGGTAGACGTTGATACCGAAACACCTACTTCCTGGAGAGTGTTCTTCACGTGGGTAGATGTTGTGAAGGGATTTGTCTTCACTTTGGAAAGGATTCTGTGATCATCCACTAATGTGTGTATTGTATTGTGCCTCGTGGTTTGTGTGCTGAGCTTGACGACTTATGTCTAGCCTCCTGGGTTGTGTATTGAGCCTCATATCTTGTTTGTTGGGTCTCATGGCTCGGGTATTGAGACAAATCACCTGCCTAATGGCTTGTGTATTGAGCCTCAAGGCTGACATCAGGTCTCATGTCTGATAGTTGACCTGCCACTTGAAGTCTGGCCTAATGTGTCATAGTTGACATGCCTCCTCAGGTCTCGTGTTTAGCTTGCCTGAAGGTTTTATGGCTTCTTCATAGTTATGGAAGAACATGTCATGTTAGGCCTAGGATTTTCCTCAGCTGTCTGCCTCACGGTGAGCCTTAATGGGGCCTACGGTTGAGTATGACTTTCAGTAGTATGTACAGTGTGGGCGCTATGGCTTTTGCCTGGTTAGCCAGCTGACGTAGGGCTTCTAGATAGGTTTTCACCAAGGTCTCAAAGCTTTATTACCCTTTTACTATTTTACTAGCAGTATTGCTCATATTGGTAAGGATGGCTTCTAGACAATGCCCTCAGTCTGTGGTGACTATTAAATACAGTCCACGGGGTAGCTGGTGAATCCAACATTCTGGTCAATCTGTCTTAAGACGGTGAAATTAACGGGGAAATTAAGTATTTGGGGGATTTAAGTCCCATAAACTGGTAGATTCAACTAAGTGGTGAATTGGTTAAATATCCAGTCTGTGCTCTTGGAATGATAAGACGGCAACTCTGCAATAAACCTATAAAGGGAGGAATCGATGGATGAGTTAAAATAAAATGTCCCCTTACATGTGAGACTCCTGTGCGAAAGAGAAGCATCTTTGCTACTTAAAGGGCCACTGTCACCCCCCTCCAGCCGTTATAAACTAAAAGAGCCACCTTGTGCAGCAGTAATGCTGCATTCTAACAAGGTGGCTCTTTTAGTTTTTGATTCAGTTAATCCCTCAATAAAGCGTTTTAAAGTTTGCCACAAATACCTGACTTTGTACCTGGAGGCGGTCCGAAGCCTCCTCTATGAATCTCCCAACTGCTGTCACTCTTCTCTTCAGGGGCGATGGTCGCCGCCCCCTTCGCGCTGTTTCTTCTTAAATCCGGCACCTGTGCTGTGCGTGCCTGCCTGGGGCAGGCGCAGTCTTCATTGTCAGTCACAGCTCAGATGCAGGGTGCCGCAATATACACTAATCCTCACCAGCGTTTGTAATGTGGCAGCCGCAAATAACAATGCTGGAAGGCGGGGGAGCAGGGGGAGCGCCTGAACAGCGCAGTGCGCATGCCCAGGAATGCCAGCCCCGCACTGTGCATAATGAATAACACAGTGCGGGGCGGGGATTCAGCAACAGGGTGGCCGCACTGCCCGCACAGGCGCAGTCAGGCACCCTGCATCTGAGCTGTGACTGACAATGAACACTGCGCAGGCCCCAGGCAGGCACGCACAGCGCAGGCGCCGGATTTAAGAAGAAACAGCGCGCAGGGGGCGGCGACCATCGCCCCAGAAGAGAAGAGTGACGGCAGTTGGGAGATTCATAGAGGAGGCTTCGGACCGCCTCCAGGTACAAAGTCAGGTATTTGTGGCAAACTTTAAAACGCTTTATTGAGGGATTAACTGAATCAAAAACTAAAAGAGCCACCTTGTTAGACTGCAGCATTACTGGTGCACAAGGTGGCTCTTTTAGTTTATAACGGCTGGAGGGGGTGACAGTGGCCCTTTAAGGCTAATGTCATTGCACTGAGGTAAGACCGTTCCAATTATTACTCAAGCACAGGATGATATGTGCTTAAGATAAGTGTTTAACAGGACAGGATGCTAATACCTGAACTTAAGACCATCTGAGATTTCACCAATACCATTTGAGGTCTGTATCTCTTTCTGACTTAGTTGCTTCCTCAGGGAAGAAAGGGAAGGAGAAAAAAAAGTGATGGTTATCATTTGGTTTCCTTTGCATTTGAACTATTTTCAACTAACAATCTTCATAATTGAATTGTATTTTTAGCATCCATTCAAGTTGCAGAATTGATGCCATTATAGAGGATAGGATAAATTCTATCATCCCTGTATGAATAGTGTATCCTGGCTCTTCTTTATATAGAAAAGCTCAGATATGTGATTTGCCTGATCTAATTGTATCAGCTCTTAGTACTTGGCTAGGACAGGTATCCAGAAATTCCCCACGTAAATCGCAAACAAGAAGTGACCGTTTGGCCAAAATACATTTCTTGGGGGGGACTTAAGATGCAAAGTTAAGGGATATAACAAAGTACTACATATTTCTGCTGGTTTCTGGAACCTGTTTGGCATTTTGGGATGCCCAATCTACACTTGATAACAGAGTTGGGTAGATTTTTAACAATAATGTGATCATTGACACTATAAGGGTTTCTTACAGGCCAGATCTTGGACTTAAGGGGGCCCTCAATGGAAAATGTCAATAATATTAGGGCAGAAACCCTAGTCAAAGCCATGTTAATGTTACCAGGTTCTTTGAATCACCTAATTTCTGCTTCCATTAACATGCTCTGTTTTAGTACCAGTTCCTATATACTTCTGTTTTTGAATAGGTGATTTGATAAGAACAGAATATCAAATCAAATCTGAGTAAGCTAACCAGCCATACATATAAATTAAGTCTCTAAATGTAGCCCTTTTCTGAATATAAAAAAAGAGGAAAAAGTTGTAAACAGCAATAGTATTCTTTTTTTCCTCTTGTTGGTGCTTTTTTGTTTTAGATATCATTCAATCTTCCTTCCTGAAGCACTATTCGTTGAACTTGGAGATTCTGGGGATCTTTCTTCAGGTGTAAGATCCTATAGGGGTGCCCCCTCCCTATTAGAGGATTATTTGGTTATCGTCTCTCATGTGTGCTGTCTTGGGTGAGAGGACAAATGATAAATAATTACCAGTAATTTGATTTTCCTGAAACCCATGACAACATCCTAATTTTCCTTCCCTCTTGCTTGTGGTTGGTGGTTCTCAGTCTTCTCTTTTCACAATGAAGAATGGGCTTGAGTGAATGTACACTCACCGGCCACTTTATTAGGTACACCTGTCCAACTTCTTGTTAACACTTAATTTCTAATCAGCCAATCACATGGCGGCAACTCAGTGCATTTAGGCATGTAGACATGGTCAAGACAATCTCCTGCAGTTCAAACCGAGCATCAGTATGGGGAAGAAAGGTGATTTGAGTGCCTTTGAACGTGGCATGGTTGTTGGTGCCAGAAGGGCTGGTCTGAGTATTTCAGAAACTGCTGATCTACTGGGATTTTCACGCACAACCATCTCTAGGGTTTAAAGAGAATGGTCCGAAAAAGAAAAAAAATCCAGTGAGCGGCAGTTCTGTGGGCGGAAATGCCTTGTTGATGCCAGAGGTCAGAGGAGAATGGGCAGACTGGTTCGAGCTGATAGAAAGGCAACAGTGACTCAAATCGCCACCCGTTACAACCAAGGTAGGCCTAAGAGCATCTCTGAACGCACAGTGCGTCGAACTTTGAGGCAGATGGGCTACAGCAGCAGAAGACCACACCGGGTACCACTCCTTTCAGCTAAGAACAGGAAACTGAGGCTACAATTTGTACAAGCTCATCGAAATTGGACAGTAGAAGATTGGAAAAACGTTGCTTGGTCTGATGAGTCTCGATTTCTGCTGCGACATTCGGATGGTAGGGTCAGAATTTGGCGTAAACAACATGAAAGCATGGATCCATCCTGCCTTGTATGGAGCATCTTTGGGATGTGCAGCCGACAAATCTGCGGCAACTGTGTGATGCCATCATGTCAATATGGACCAAAATCTCTGAGGAATGCTTCCAGCACCTTGTTGAATCTATGCCACGAAGAATTGAGGCAGTTCTGAAGGCAAAAGGGGGTCCAACCCGTTACTAGCATGGTGTACCTAATAAAGTGGCCGGTGAGTGTATATTTATAATAACAAAAATACTTATTAATTGGTTGACCCTTACTTTACTCCTTGGAAACCACACTAAGGCCGGTTTCACACGTCAGTGCCTCCGGTACGTGTAGTGACAGTTTTCTCACGTACCGGAGACACTGACACACGTAGACTTTGTGTCCATGCGCAAAACACGTAGACTTGTCCGTTTTTTACCGGCAGCACGTACCGCAATACATCCAGCACACGTGCACAGAGAACACTGTACATGGCTAATGCGGCCGCTCCCGGCTGTAAACGACTGGGGAATGAATGAAATGCAGGGAGCGGAGCTTCGATGACCAGCGGTGCCGTCACCGAAGCTGCGACCCCTGGCGGCATGAACTCATATGAACTCTTGAGTGTGGGAAAATATTCAGAAACTTTCCCACGCTCAAGAGTTAATTTGAGCGCTCCCAGTTGTACAATGTAAATGCCCCCCGATATGAATTACTGTGTGGGACTTGACTGTACGGCGGACAGGTATGGGATATTGTTCCTTTTTTTATTTTGGAATTTTTTACAGGAGAACAAGGGCTTCGCTTGGATTGAGCATGCAATAAAGATATTAAAAGCCTGTGTGTTTCATTATTTCATTAAAATACTTTTTTCTTACTGTGTTTTATTAACTCTTTAACAACTTTGGGATTAGTAATGGATACGTGTCTTATTGACATCTCTCCATTACTAAGCCGGCTTAATGTCACCTTACAATAGCAAGGTGACATTAACCCCTTATTATCCCATGTGCCAATTCTACAGGGCAGTGGGAAGAATCAGGCAAAGCTCCAGAATTGGCACATCTAATAGATGCGCCTTCTCTGGGCAGCTGTGGGCTGCTTTTTTAAGGCTTGGGGGGCCCATATCCATGGCCCCTTACCAGCCTGAGAATAGAAGCCCGCACCTGTGAGTTTTGGTTGGAAAATATAGGGGGGACCCCACTTCGGGTTTTCTTTTATTTATTGTCCCCTGCTCGCGCTGCTGCAGCACCACACGCAGGGGACAGAGCTTACTGTAGCACTGCTTCACGCCGGCTGTCAGTGTTGTCCTGATACGGCACGTGTGCCACACGGATGTACCACGTGAACACACGTTTTTTTCCAGTACCGGAAATATCTGAACGTCTGAATCCACCCTAAAGAAGGAAATGGGGGTTGCCTTTTTATTTTGTGCTCTGGGCTTTCTGTCCAGCAATAGGGGCGGATTCAACTCTCATGTGTGCTGTCATTGGTTTGTGGAAAATGAAATCACTGCAAAGTAATTCTTTTTACTTTTGTTTGACAAAAATGTAGCTTTAGCCCCAATTTTTTTTTACTTTAACAAGGAGAAAATAGACACCAAAATTTGTTGTGCATTTTCTCCTATGCTGATAACTCATAGGTGGGGAAAAACTACTGTTTGGGCACACTGCAGAGCTCAGAAGAGAAGCAGCACCATTTGATTTTTTTTTTTTTTTTACACAAAAATGGCTAGAATCAACGGTGGATACATGTCGTGTTTGAAGAGCCCCTTATGTGCCTAAACAGTGGAAACCTCCCCCCCAAGTGACCCCATTTTGGAAACTACACCCTTGAAGGATTTTATCCAAGGGTATAGTGAGGATTTTTAACCCAAAGGTGCTACACAGAATTAGACATTAGGTTGTCATATCGAATATATTGCCATTAGTGTTGTGCGCACTTGAGTTTGCATCGGGTGCTCTGGTATGCACAGAGTAGCGCAGGTGCTCGAGCAACCCCAATGCAAACTTGAATAGCAAGCACTTACACTAGTCGTCATATCATCATCACTTTTTTTTTTTTAACACTTGAAAAAAAAACCTCAGCCTAACAGCAAAGAATTAAAGAAATAAAAATTCTAAAATAAAAAAAAAATTTAATCTGACTAGGGGGATGACACAGAGGGGGTGGGGGTACTGGGCATGCACCTGACATTTTTTTCAGGAAGAGGAGGTAGAAGGCCCAGGGGATGGCAGATGTACCAGGGCTGAATTAGGGGCCTAATTTCTCTCTCCTCTGACATGTATATAATGTCAGAAGAGAGCCATGTTTTTAACATCTGTCACACTTTTTTTTTATTTTAAAGTGATCACCGTTATTCATTGAAGTTTTAAAATGTTTTCCGTGTTAAGGCATATCGGTGGTCGTTAAGGGTTTCATCAGACTTGAAAATAGGCCAGATTAGACTTTAAGAAAAAAAACATCTAAACAAAGCCAGTCTAGCTTCGGACAATGATCCAAAGCACCACATCCACATGGTGGATGCAGTGTGATGGCATGGACATTTATAGCTTTCAATGGCACTGGGTCACTAGTGTTTATTGATTTATGTGACAGAAGACAGAAGCAGTCAGATGAATTCTGAAGTGTACAAGGCTATATGTTCTGCAAAATGTGACAAGATTGATTGAACGGCGCTTCACAATATAGATGGATAATGACCCAAAAGTAACTAACAGAATGGTTTTTAACATAGAAAAATGCAAAGTACTACATCTGGGCAATAAAAATGAAAAAAAGCATATACAGAAAGGGAGGAATAAGGCTAAGCAATAGCACATGTGAAAAAGACTTGGGTATACTAATAGATCATAAACTGAACATTGAGTCAACAGTGTGATGCAGCAGCAAAAATGGCAAATGCAATTGTGGAAGTATACAGAAGTATACAGTCTAGATAACGCAAAGTCATTATTGCCCTCTACTCCTCTTTGGTCAGACCTCATCTGGAATACTGTGTCCAGTTTTGGGCACCAGTTTTTAAAAAAGACATCAACAAACTGGAGCAAGTTCAGAGAAGAGCGACCAGATTGGTGACTGGTCTGCAAACCATGTCCTATGAGGAACGGTTACAGGATCTGGGAATGTTTAGCTTGCAAAAAAGAAGACTGAGATTAAATTATTCTCATTTGCACAAGGAAAGACTAGAAGCAATGGGATGAGTCTAAATGGGAGGAGACACAGTTTAGATATTAGAAAAAACTTGAGTGATCAATGAGTGGAACAGGCTGCCACGAGAGGTGGTGAGTTCTCCTTCCATGGAAGTTTTCAAACAGAGGCTGGACAGATATCTGTCTAGGATGACTTGGTGAATCCTGCTTTGAGCAGGGGGTGGGACCAGATGACCCAGGAGGTCCCTTCCAACTCTACCATTCTATGATTCATACTGCGAAAGCAAATTAGGATTTTTTTTTTTTAAGGAAAATAAATGGAATATTCTGCAATGGCCAAGTCAGTCACCAGTACGCAACGCCATTGAGCAAGAGTTCACGTGCTTAACCCCTTAGTAACTGAGCCAATTTTTTTAATTCTGACCAATGTCACTTTATGTGGTTATAACTCTGGAACGCTTTAACAGATCCCACCAATTCTGGGATTGTTTTTTCATGACTCATTTAACTTCATGACAGTGGCAACATTTCTTCTATATGACTTGCGTTTGTGAAAATATCGGAAATTTGGCGAAAAATTTGACAACGTAAAATAACATTTCCCACATGTCTACTTTACATCAGAAAAATTTTGAAACATAAATTTTTTTGTTACGAAGTTATAATGGTTAAAAGTCAACCAGTGATTTCTCATTTTTACAACATTTACAAAAAACATTTTCTTAGGGACCTCATCACATTTAAAGTGACTTTGGGGGAATATACAGGAAAGAAATATATCTTGGTACCGTGTTAGCCAGTAGATAGAAAAATATTTAGAATTGAGAGTCCTCAGTGGTTGATACCTTTTAATGGCTAACTGAAAAGATGGTAACAAATTGCAAGCTTTCGAGACTACATACGTCTCTTCATCAGGCAAAGACTAAAACAAATTCTGAAGAATCACATATTTATGCACAACATAGTATAGAAAAAAAAAAAAGGAGGGGAAAAAAACCATGGATAAGCCAGGTGACATGAAGCAGAATAGATACAAAACAAAGCCTAAACCTGACAACTTGGACAACCACTCCATTCCAGGCACAAATAACTGTGTCATTAATCTCTCAGATTATAAACCCAACAAAGTGGAGCTGGCCGTGCTTTCTAGAGGACTCTCATTTTGTCCTACTAAGGCCCTGGATAAAACTGAACTCTGCAGTGATATGGAACATTTTTTTCAGGAGACTGCATCTGAGAGAATATTTCAATGATACAGAAGATTCAGAACCCACCTGGACTGAAGGAAAAGGGATCCTAACAACAAAGAAGCGGTCAGACTGGACACCTCCACCGGGACGCAACCCTCATTTGGATAACTATATAGACTCCTTCAGACATTTGATAAAATCCACCATCATAGATACTAACAGGACACAAGCATCCAACATCAGTGTCCAGGAGAGAAAGGCCATACAGTCTCTGAAAACCAACAAAGAAATCATCATCAAACCTGCTGACAAGGGTGGTGCAATAGTCATGATGAACACATCAGACTATATGAGGGAAGCAAACAGACAACTTATGGACACACGCTACTACAAAAAATTGGAGTCGGATCCTACACAGGATTATTACAAGGAACTAAACAAGTTGGTATCTTGTCTGCCCGACGTATCCATAAGAGCCAATGACCTGATACCAGAAAGTCCAAGAACAGGGACATTCTACATGCTTCCCAAAATCCACAAATCTGGAAACCCAGGAAGACCAATTATTTCATGTGTGGGCACCCTTACTGAGCAGGTATCTGGATGGGTAGAGGGTATTCTTAAACCCCTGGTAAAAGATACACCCAGCTTCATTCAGGACACAACTGACCTATTGAATAAACTATCAGCAATAGGTCCTCTACCAGAAGGAACCATCCTGGCCACCATGGATGTGGAATCTTTGTACTCCAATATCCCACACCAGGATGGATTAAATGCCTGCAAATTCTTCCTGGAAAACACAGGGACTGATGCAAATTCTGTGGTGAAACTTATAAAATTCATCCTCACCCACAATTACTTTGAATTTGACAAGAAGATCTATCTACAGGAGACTGGCACAGCAATGGGAAGTAAAATGGCCCCACAGTATGCAAATCTTTTCATGGCCAAGCTTGAAAGCGACTTTTTGTCCTCATGTCCCATCAGGCCTCTGGCATACTACCGCTACATTGATGACATTTTAATCATCTGGACGGAGTCTGAGCCACAGCTAAAGACGTTCCATGAACAGTTTAATCAATTTCATCCTACCATCAACTTGACACTCAACTACTCCTGCACTGAAATTAACTTTTTGGACACCATCATTAAACTGCAGAACAATAAAATAGAGACATCCCTGTATCAGAAGCCAATCGACCGTCCAACATACCTTAAATGGGACAGTTTCCATCCAAAACACATAAAAAACTCTATTGTCTACAGCCAAGCCATCAGATACAATCGTATATGTTCCAACCCAATGGATAGAGATGAACACCTGGGTCGCCTCAGAAAGACCTTTTTGAATCAGGGCTACCATCCAAGAACAATTGAAAATCAGATCACAAGAGCCACCAGAATATCAAGGAATCTCATGCTACATTACAAAGCTAAAGAAGAAAATAACCGGGTACCTCTAGTAGTTACCTACAATCCAAATCTGGAGGCACTAAGGGGAGCTGCACGGAAATTACAACCTTTACTGCAAAAAGATGCCCGCTTACAATCCATTTTTCCAGACCCCCCACTACTGTGTTTTAGGCAGCCCCCAAATCTAAGAAGCATCATTGTCAAGAGCTCCCTGTCCTCTCCAACAGCTGCAGGAACCTTTCCTTGCAACCAGAGAAAATGTAAAACCTGTCCATTTATAATGACCACGGACAAGATAAAGATCCCCAACTCACATCAGGACTACAAGATACCAGGTACTTTCTGCTGCGTCACTTCTAATGTGGTGTACCTAATTATTTGTACTAAATGTCCAACTGGGGGTCTGTATGTGGGGGAGACAGGGCAGAAACTGAGGACAAGGATGAACGCTCATTGCCATACAATAAGAGAAAAAAGAATGGATATACCTGTGGCAATACATTTCTGTCTCCCAAATCATAACATTATGGACATGAAATTACTTGTACTAAAAGGTAACTTCAAATCGCAGAAAGACAGGAGAGTCTGGGAATATAAACTGATGACGACCTTTGACACTCTAACTGCAGGAATGAACGTGTCACATGGATTTATGTCTTTTTACACCAACTAAGGAACTTGCCCATCAGACCATGTGGGGTCATCACAACAGAGACCCTAATCACAGGACAATAAAACAATCCTTATCTAAGAATTGGCCCAATATTTATGGACATAACTGTTTATCACCCATGGTAATTCTGCTTCATGTCACCTGGCTTATCCATGGTTTTTTTCCCCTCCTTTTTTTTTCTATACTATGTTGTGCATAAATATGTGATTCTTCAGAATTTGTTTTAGTCTTTGCCTGATGAAGAGACGTATGTAGTCTCGAAAGCTTGCAATTTGTTACCATCTTTTCAGTTAGCCATTAAAAGGTATCAACCACTGAGGACTCTCAATTCTAAATATTTTGGGGGGAATATATGACAGAAAATACCTGAAAGTGACACAATTCTAAAAACTTAACCCCTCAAGGTGCTCAAAAACACATTCAAGAAATTTATTAACCCATCTTCACAGGAGCTAAAGCAACGTGGAAGGAAAAAATTAACATTTAACTATTTTTCCACAAAAATGTTACTTTGGCTCCAAATTTATCTCTACAAGGGTAACAGAAGAAAATGGACCCTAAAATTTGTTGTACAATTTCTCCGGAGTGTGCCGATACCCCATATGTGGGGAAAATCCACTGTTTGGGCACGCGGCAGGGTTTGGAAGGGAAGTAACACAGTTTGACTTTTTGAATGTAAAAACGTCTGGAATAGAGAGTGAACGCCATGTCGTGTTTGGAGAGCCCCATATGTGCCTAAACAGTGGAAACCCCTCACAAGTGACCCCATTTTGGAAACTAGAATCCTTAGGGAACTTATCTAAGTGTGCCATGAGCACTTTGAACCCCAGGTCCTTCGCAGAAGTTTATAAAGTAGAGCTGTAAAAAAAAAATAATTCACATTTTACCCCCCAAAATGTACGTTTAGCCCCAATTTTTTTTTTTCGCAAGGGCAACAGGAGAAAATAGACCAAAAAATGTGTTGTGCAATTTCTGAGTACGCAGTTACCCCATATGTGGAGGAAAACCACTATTTAGGCCATTGTTTCTCAACTCAAGACCCACCAACAGGTCACGTTTTCAGGATTTCCTTAGTATTGCACAGGTGATAATTTCATCACCTGCTCAAGCATTAATTCCATCGCCTATGCAATACTAAGGAAATCCTGAAAACCTGACCTGCTGGTGGGTCTTGAGGACTGGAGTTGAGAAACACTGATTTAGGCACTCGGCAGGGCTCGGGAATGAAGGAGTGACGTTTTGGAAAGCAGACTTTGATGGATATTTGCCTGGGATAGATTGTGAATGCTATGTCGCATTTGAAGAACCCCTGACATGTGAAAGCAGCAGAAACCCCCCACAAGTGACCCCATTTTGAAAACTAGACCCCTCAAGGAATTTATCTAGTGGTGTAGTGAGTATTTTGAACCTGTAAATGCCTCACAGAATTTTATGATATTATGACGTGTAAATATGAGATTTGTGTGTTAGAAATGTAATTTTTGTATTTGCTGCAAATTTGTCAAGTACACAAGGGTTAATAGGTGAAACTAGACTCCACAATTTCTTGCTCGATTTCTCAGGAACGCGATGCTGCCCCATATGTTATCTGAAATTACTCTTAGGTTATGTGCACACGTCAGGATTTCTTGCAGAAATTTTCCTGACAAAAAAAACGGACATTTCTGCCACAAATCCGCATGCATTTTTTTCGCGTTTTTTCCCAACGCATAGGCCACACGTCATGGCTGAGAAGGAAGGAGCGCTATTTGGCTTTTACTAGAATAGTTTGCGGGCTACATTTGCGGAGACCCGAAGGTGCCAGAACAGCAAAATAACCCCAAAAATGACCCCATTGTAGAAACCGTACATTTCAATGAATTAATCTACGGCTGCAATGACCATTGTAACATCCATGCTGTGCTTTATTCTGGAGAATTGCAAATCTACCAGTGTAGTACTCATACATTGTCCCCCCTTACAGTGTAGTGCCACATTGTGCCCAGCTTGTGTTTCTGCCAATACGCACCCATAAATTAGGAGCCTTCTCTCCATTACAATAATGCTAAACATGTGGCCTCAAATTGTGGTTAAGGCACAGTGGGACTAAGGACGGGGCATTTGGACTTAGGGGTGCGGGAGCCATGCTGCTTTTCCAGAGTCTTTGGAACTATAAGGGATCCCACGTTACTAGTAGAACAGTGTCAGAAAATAATGGACCTGAGTGGGGGTTGGTTTTGTGTGGGATAAATTGGGGTTTTTATTGGCAACATTTTGGGGTACATTATTTTATTCAATTGCTTCCAAAATAAGGCTGGGATCACATTCTTGTGTTCTACGCTGATTACTTACCTCTGGGTTTCTGTGTAAATCCCACAAAAATGCGATTCTGATGAAACCCCTAACCGCCCACCATGAGGCAGATGGAGACACTTTGTACTCCATTTTGCGTCTGTGCCGGTGGTATCCATCTTTTTAGGCATGCACAGATCTGTGGTTGCCCACACTTGAGCAATAAAAAGATGCGTAAAACGATGGGACACCTCTGGAACACAGACCAGTCCAAAGTGACTCCATCTGCCGCATAAGTGAGTGGTTTTGCCTGAATCGCGGTTTTGGGGAATTTACACGGGAAAAAAAAAAAAAGACGTAAGCGCACAGTGCAGGATAATTGTGAGCAGAGCCTTATTCTGATTTTTGGGAGGTAGAATTAACAAATAGACAGCAGTACAAGAATAGTTTGAAGGTGAAGCAGAACAGCGTGCGTGATATCCATAAAAAATAATTTTACTCCATTTTCATTAAAAGCACATAAGTCCAAAATCCATCTTTATATCCAGAGACACAAAAACGGGTAATTCATACCAGTGACAGTCACAGGCTTAAAGTGCATTTAAAATCATACGCGTTTCAACGGTCGTGCCGCCTTAGTCATTGTGATAGAAATAAAATGAAAGAGGGTTGCTAGAAAGAGTATTATTTTACTGAATGTTAATTAACACATGTATGCCTGGTGCAAACCTATGTCTAACTTACAGTAAGAAAATTAGTAATATTAGGGCAGACTAAATGGACCATGGGGCATATTTTCTGCCAGTAGTCTTGGTTTCTATGAATGGTTTATAATTTAATCGGTATCTAGAAGAGAAAACTCACCAACATTAATAGGGGCAGAACAATCGCAGTCGCAGAGGTGACGACAGGGTTTATGCAGCTGCACATCTAGTTGAAGTGTATTATGGTGCACAGATCCATCTGATCTATGCACACTACACAATACAATCCGCTGGCCAATTAGAGGCCAGCAGCTGATGTCAGCATGCATGTGACTTAGGGCGCATGGCAGTTACTGGTACATCATGTGATCCCGTCGCTTGCACGCTGAAGTCAACTTCCGGCTTCAGAAGAGCATGCTGCACTGCGGTAAAGTGAGTAGAATGTTTTTTTTCTATGTATTAAAGAATATTGGCAGAATGGGGGGACAATTACCAGGAAAAGGGCTTGTTTCCACATGCGAGAATCACGTCCGTGTCTCGCATGTAGAAACCAAGCTCTGGCGCCGGCACTCAGGAGCGGAGCTGTGCGGCTCCATGTGTTCCTATGCGGCCGCACGCTCTGCTCCGGAGTGCAGACACCAGAGCTTGGTTTCTACATGCGAGACACGGACGTGATTCTCGCATGTGGAAACAAGCCCTAAGGCACATATTACCAGGATAAGGCACATATTACCAGGATGGAGCCCAGGATAAGTGACATATTACCAGGATGGAACACAGGATAAGGGACATATTACTAGGATGGAGCACAGGATAAGGGACATATTACCAGGATGGGGCACAGGATAAGGGACATATTACCAGGATGGAGCCCAGGATAAGTGACATATTACCAGGATGGAACACAGGATAAGGGACATATTACCAGGATGGAACACAGGATAAGTGACATATTACCAGGATGGAGCCCAGGATAAGTGACATATTACCAGGATGGAACACAGGATAAGGGACATATTACCAGGATGGAGCACAGGATAAGGGACATATTACCAGGATGGAGCCCAGGATAAGTGACATATTACCAGGATGGAACACAGGATAAGGGACATATTACCAGGATGGAACACAGGATAAGTGACATATTACCAGGATGGAGCCCAGGATAAGTGACATATTACCAGGATGGAACACAGGATAAGGGACATATTACCAGGATGGGGCACAGGATAAGGGACATATTACCAGGATGGAGCCCAGGATAAGTGACATATTACCAGGATGGAACACAGGATAAGGGACATATTACCAGGATGGAACACAGGATAAGTGACATATTACCAGGATGGAGCCCAGGATAAGTGACATATTACCAGGATGGAACACAGGATAAGGGACATATTACCAGGATGGAGCACAGGATAAGGGACATATTACCAGGATGGAGCACAGGATAAGGGACATATTACCAGGATGGGGCACAGGATAAGGGACATATTACCAGGATGGAGCCCAGGATAAGGCATATATTACCAGGATGGGGCACAGGATAAGGGACATATTACCAGGATGGAACCCCGGATAAGCGACACATTACCAGGATGGGGCACAGGATAAGCGACATATTACCGGGATGGAGCCCAGGATAAGGCATATATTACCAGGATGGGGCACAGGATAAGGGACATATTACCAGGATGGAGCCCCGGATAAGCGACACATTACCAGGATGGGGCACAGGATAAGCGACATATTACCGGGATGGAGCCCAGGATTAGGGACATATTACCAGGATGGATCCCCGGATAAGCGACATATTACCAGGATGGGGCACAGGATAAGCGACATATTACCGGGATGGAGCCCAGGATTAGGGACATATTACCAGGATGGAGCCCCGGATAAGCGACATATTACCAGGATGGGGCACAGGATAAGCGACATATTACCGGGATGGAGCCCAGGATTAGGGACATATTACCAGGATGGAGCCCCGGATAAGCGACATATTACCAGGATGGGGCACAGGATAAGCGACATATTACCGGGATGGGGCACAGGATAAGGGACATATTACCAGGATGGGGCCCAGGATAAGCGACATATCGGAATATCCTGGGCCCTAAGGGACATATTACCAGGATGGAGCCCAGGATAAGGCATATATTACTAGGATGGGGCACAGCATAAGAGACATGTTACCAGGATGAAGCCCAGGATAAGGGACATATTACCAGGATGGGGCACAGGATGAGGGACATATTACCAGGATAGTGCCCAGGATAAGCGACATATCGGAATATCCTGGGCCCTAAGGGACATATTACCAGGATGGAGCCCAGGATAAGGCATATATTACTAGGATGGGGCACAGGATAAGGGACATATTACCAGGATGAAGCCCAGGATAAGGGACATATTACCAGGATGGAGCCCAGGATTAGGGACATATTACCAGGATAAGCAACATATTTCCAGGATGGAGCCCCGGATAAGGCACATATTACTCTGCCGAGTGCCTAAACAGCGGTTTACCCCCACATATGGGGTATCGGCGTATTCAGGAGAAATTGCACAACAAATTTTGGGGTTCATTTTCTCTTTTTACCCTTGTGAAAATAAAAAAAAATTGGTTCTAAAGTAAAATGTTTGCAAAAAAAAAGTTAAATGTTCATTTTTTTCCTTCACATTGTTTCAGTTGCTGTGAAGCACGTGAAGGGTTAATAAACTTCTTGAATGTGGTTTTGAGCACCTTGAGGGGTGTGGTTTTTAGAATGGTGTCAAGTTTGGGTATTTTCTGTCATGTACACCCCTCAAAGTGACTTTAAATGTGAGACGGTCCCTAAAGAAAATGGTTTTGTAAATTTTGTTGTAAAAATGAGAAATCGCTGGTCAATTTGTAACCCTTATAACTTCCTAACAAAAAAAAAAGTTGTTTCCAAAATTGTGCTGATGTAAAGTAGATATGTGGGAAATGTTATTTATTAACTATTTTGTGTGACATATCTCTCTGATTTAGGGGCATAAAAATTCAAAGTTGGAAAATTGCAAAATTTTAAAAATTTTCGCCATATTTCCATTTTTTTCATAAATAATCGCAAGTAATATCGAAGAAATGTTACCACTAACATGAAGTACAATATGTCACGAAAAAACATTCTCAGAATCAGGGGGATCCGTTAAAGCGTTCCAGAGTTATAACCTCATAAATTGACAGTGGTCAGAATTATAAAAATTGTCTCGGTCATTATGTACCAAATTGGCTCTGTCACTAAGGGGTTAAATGATTCAGAAATACACTCTATCCATTGTTAATGTGGTAAAAGACTATTCTAGCTGGAATCGTCTGGTTTGTAATGCAATATCTTCATAGGTATATAGAGGCCTATTTCCAACAACCATCACTCCAGTGTTCTTATGGTACTTTGTGTTTGCTAACTGTGTAAGGAGGCTAATGGATGATGGATGATTAGAATACTCTTGAAAACCCTTGTGCAACTATGTTAGCACAGCTGAAAACAGTTTGGCTGATTAGAGAACCTTTAAACCTGACCTTCCTTTGAGCTAGTCGAGAATTTGGAGCATTACATTTGTTGGTTCCATTAAACTCTCAAAATGGCCAGAAAAAAAATACTTTCATGTGAAACTCGACAGTCTATTCTTGTTCTTAGAAATGAAGGCTATTCCATGTGAAAAATTGCCAAGAAACTGAAGATTTCCTACAACGGTGTGTACTACTCCCTTCAGAGGAGAGCACAAACAGGCTCTAACCAGAGTAGAAAGAGAAGTGGGAGGCCCCGCTGCACAACTGAGCAACCAGTACATTAGAGTCTGTAGTTTAAGAAATCGATGCCTCACAGGTAGTGATGAGCGAATATACTTGTTACTCGAGATTTCCCGAGCACGCTTGGGTGTCCTCAGAGTATTTGTAAGTGCTCAGAGATTTAGTTTTCAGATGAATGATTTACATCTGTTAGCCAGCTTGATTACATGTGGGGATTCCCTGGCAACCCCCACATGTACTTATGCTGGCTAGTAGCTGTAAATCATTCAGCTGAGGCCATAAAAACTAAATCTCCGAGCACTTACAAATACTCGGAGGACTCCCGAGCATGCTCGGGAAATCTTGAGTAACGAGTATATTTGCTCATCACTACTCACAGGTTATCAACTGGCAGCTTCATTAAATAGTACACACAAAACGCCAGTGTCAACGTCTACAGTGAAGAGGCGACTCCGGGTTGCTGGCCTTCAGGGCAGAGTGGCAAAGAAAAAAAACATATCTGAGACTGGCTAATAAAAGGAAAAGATT
Organism: Ranitomeya variabilis; assembly: GCF_051348905.1. NCBI lineage: Eukaryota > Metazoa > Chordata > Amphibia > Anura > Dendrobatidae > Ranitomeya > Ranitomeya variabilis. Next base: position 524,142,194 of record NC_135232.1, read on the forward strand.
AATATGGGCAAAAGAACACAGACATTGGACAGAGGAAGATTGGAAAAAAGTGTTATGGACAGACTAATCCAAGATTGAGGTGTTTGGATCACACAGAAGAGCATTTGTGAGGCGCAGAACAACTGAAAAGATGCTGGAAGAGTGCCTGACGCCATCTGTCAAGCATGGTGGAGGTAATGTGATGGTCTGGGGTTGCTTTGGTGCTGGTAAAGTAGGAGATTTGTACAAGGTAAAAGGGGTTTTGAATAAGGAATGCTATCACTCCATTTTGCAATGCCATACCCTGTGGACAGCACTTGATTGGAGCCAATTTCATCCTACAACAGGACAATGACCCAAAGCACACCTCCAAATTATGCAAGAACTATTTAGGTAAGAAGCAGGCAGCTGGTATTCTATCTGTATTAGAGTAGCCAGCAAAGTCACCAGATCTCAACCCCATTGAGCTGTTGTGGGAGCAGCTTGACCGTTTGGTATGCAAAAAGTGCCCATCAAGCGAAACCAACTTGTGGGAGGGGCTTCTGGAAGCATGGGGTGAAATTTCTCCAGAAAATCCTGTAATTGCTGCAAAGGGAGCATTCTTTGAGGAAAGCAATGTTTGAAGGAGAAAATTATTATTTCAACTAAAAATCTTTTTTTCGAACCTTGTCAATGTCTGGAATAGATTTTCAATTCATTTGGAAACTCATTTGATTAATATAAGTATGAGTTTTAATGGAAAACCCAAAATTGTCTGGGTGACCCTAAACTTTTGAACGGTAGTGTAAGTTAAGTTGCCTATTTTAAGAGACGACCTGTTATTTCAGGGGGGTTGGCAACCCTGGTCCCCCTCTGATCGCTGTGCTCTCTACAGTGCCTGGAAAAATGTGCTTGCTGCAGCCAATTACAGACCGCAGTAGGAAGCAACACCTCACTACTGCACAAGTCACTTGTCTGTCCACCCATATCAGGAAGTACAGGGCACGTCTTTGGGCTTCCTGCTTCATTGTTAGAACATGTGATCACAGCCAATTACTGGCTGCATGGGTGACTAATACAGGTGTAGAGACCGGTGGGAGGCCTTAGAAACATTAGCGTGAGAACGCAGTAGGGTTAGTAAGGTAAGTATTAGTGATGAGCGAATATACTCGTTACTCGAGATTTCCCGAGTCCCCGCTTGCTCAGGACCCCGGCACTCGGCGCCCAGCGATGAGGTATGTCTTTTTTTTTTTTTTATCGCAGCAGCGTACAGGGCATATTATGCTATGGAGCATCTTATGGGGCCATTAACCTTTATGGAGCAGCATATGGGGCATATTATGCTATGGAGCATCTTATGGGGCCATTAACCTTTATGGAGCAGCATATTGGGCATATTATGCTATGGAGCATCTTATGGGGCCATTAACCTTTATGGAGCAGCATATGGGGCATATTATGCTATGGAGAATCTTATGGGGCCATTAACCTTTATGGAGCAGCATATTGGGCACATTATGCTATGGAGCATCTTATGGGGCAATTAACCTTTATGGAGGGGCATATTCTATGGAGGGGCATATTCTATGGAGCATCTTATGGGGCCATCAACCTTTATGGAGCAGCATATAGGGCATATTCTATGGAGCATATTATTTGTGCAGCATTATTTGGGGCATATTTTTGTATGGAGTATCTTATGGCACCCATCATGAACTTTATTGAGCATTATATGGGGCGTATTTTGTATGGAGCATCTTATGAGGCTCCTGATGCAATATGGATATTCAAAAACATTTAACCTACTGATGTCTCAAATCAATTTTACTTTTATTGGTATCCATTTTTATTTTTTAAATTTACCAGTAGCTGCTGCATTTCCCACCCTAGGCTTATACTCGAGTCAATAAATTTTCCCAGTTTTTTGTGGCAAAATTAGGGACTCTGCTTATACTCGGGTTGGCATATACTCGAGTATATCTTATTTTACAACCTTACACCAGTCAGAACATTTTAAACAATTTAAAAAAAAACGTACATGGCCAGACACCACCTTTTATGGTCCAAGACTTCATGGACCGTAGTCCCTCCACCAAAGCTATATCTTCATGTTGCTTTCTTGCCTTTTACAGACCTCCATGGAGAAAAAAAATTGATGGGTGGCCTATTCTTTCTATAGGCTATCAATATAAGCTTCTGGAGGGGGGGGGGGGGGACTATTGCCCACATTGTAGATCAGCTATTTGAAAAGGCCCCCATGATTGTTCATACTTTGAAGACAGTTCCTGTGCTTGGTATTGCACACTTGTTCCCTTGGCTAGAATTAAACTGTAATACCAGGCACATTGGCTACTAAAGGTACAGAACAGTGCCTGGTAAACAGGGGAGGGGAAGCAGGACTCTCAGAAGCCATGCATTCCCTTCAAACAGCCATTTAGTGAGAGTGCCTGAGTTGAACTCACAAAAAATCTGCTCTTGGTGGCCTATCCTGAGAACAGATAATCAGTTTCAAGGAACTGTGAAACCCTATTAAATCCCTGTTCACTAATGTTAATTCTGTTGATTCTGTCACAGTCTACACAGCAAAGAAAACAAGTTAGCTGTAAAATACAATAAATGTCAGGCTATTGCAACTTACTGGCCAAAGTAAAATCTGGAATATAAACAACGTAAAATATAAATAAAAAAATAATTTCTAAAATATATAAAATCCTTTGCGACTCTGGAGAAATCCCCCATTTTATTGGCAAATGAGAAAAACATTTAAATATAACCTTGAAAACAGAAGAGGTCTTAAAACTTCTAAAAGAGATACGTTATTCCTCCGTCGTTTAAATACCAAGAATTAAACTACAAAATAATATTTTGATGGTATAAAACACCAGCTATCTAATATATAAAGCTGAATGTGTGTATGTGTGTATGTGTGTATGTCCGGGATTGGCATCTGAACCGTCGCAGCTACAGCCACAAAATTTTGCACAGTCACACGTCTGGACCCCGAGAGCGTCAAAGCTATGTTGTGAGGTGAAATTTTAACTCCGGCTTTCCAATTCACCAAACAATTTTGCCCCTATCTACATAATGGGGAAAAAATGAAAGGAAAAGTGTTGGAGGCAAATTAACAGCTGCCAGATGTGAACAAGGGGGACTTAAAGAATGAGAGCGATGGCGCCAAAGAGTATATACTGTACAGTTGCTAAGGTGGGGCCCCGACATGGGATAATCACCACACCACCACGGGGATATGAACACACACACACAAAATGCGCCACACACTACCACATGCTCGAACACATATACCACCCTCAGCGCACATTTCACCACACATACACCAACCTCGCCACATAAAAGTCGAAACACAAAAGTCGCCACGCGCAAAACTCTCCACATGCAAAACTCGCCACACGTGCAAAACTCACCACACGCAAAACTTGCACACGCGGAAAAATTGCCACATGCACAAAAGTTGCAACACATGCAAAAGTTGCCTCACACAAAACTTGCATACTCAAAAGGCACCACACATAAAACTCGCCACGCGCAAAACTCGCCATGCGCAAAACTTGCTGCACACAACTTGCTACACTAACCTGTCACATGCAACTCGACACACAAAAAGTTGCTACACGCATGTCGCCACACAAAACTCATCTCACAAAAGTCGCTACATGCATGTCGCCACACGCAACTCAACACACACAACTTGACACACGAAACTCGCCCTAAAACACACACAAGTCTGGTATTATCCTTCAAAAATAAAAATCTGATTAATAAGCAGACAAACTACAAGAGCAACAAATGTACCATATAGGAATCCGGCAGCTGTCAGTCACATGACCAGTCTATTATGTGTATGTGTGAGCTAATATATACTGCCAGGGGGTGGGCTGTTATGATCCTAGTGGCAAGGATCGCAGGACGGACTAGCTAAGTAACTGAACAGACGACTAGCTCTGGGGAGGTGGTAACTAGATTGACCGCAACCTGATCCTATCCGCAAACAACTATAAGTAGCCGTGGAACGTTACCTGAAAATCCTAGACGTCTCTTCACGGCCTGAGAAACTGACTATTCCTGGAGGGAAAGAAAGTCCTCTCTTGCCTCAGTGGAATGACCCCAAAGATATAGAATAGCCCCCCACAAATATTAACGGTGAGTTAAGGGGAAAGCACAAACACAGAGATGAAATCAGATTTAGCAAATGAGCCCTGCTAATACTAGATAGCAGAAAATAGGAAGGAAACTGTGCGGTCAATAAAAAACCCTATTCAAAATATCCACGCAGAGATTGCTCGAGCCCCCGCACCAACTAACAGTGCGGGGGAAGCAACTCCGTACCCCAGAGCTTACCAGCAACAAGAAATCACATATTAGCAAGCTGGACTAGACTCATCTTACACAGAAATCATATTGCAGGCAGATGAGCAAAAAATATTCAAACAGAACTTAGCTTATCCTGAAGAGGCAGAAAACGAGATAATCAGGAGTAATCAGAATAGCACTGAATACATTGACAGCCGGCAACAAGTGGAAGTGAAGGAAAGCTAAATAGGAACCTCCCTGGTGAATAACGAGGCAGCTGATCCAGCCAGACCCGCAGGATAATAAACCAAACCACCAGGGGGAGCCAAAAAACCAAAGTCACATAATACCATCTGTGACCACAAGAGGGAGCCTGAAAACGGAGTTCACAACAGTACCCCCCCCCTTGAGGAGGGGTCACCGAAGCCTCATCAAAACCCCCAGGGCGATCAGGGTGAGCCACATGGAAGGCACGAACCAAATCGGCCGCATGAACATCAGAGGCGACAACCCAGGAATTATCCTCCTGACCATAGCCTTTCCACTTAACCAAATACTGAAGCCTCCGTCTAGAAATACGAGAATCCAAGATCTTCTCCACCACGTATTCCAATTCTCCCTCAACCAGCACAGGGGCAGGAGGGAGGCTCAACCGAAGGAACCACAGGCACCACATACCTCCGCAACAACGACCGATGGAACACATTATGAATAGCAAACGATGCCGGGAGGTCCAAACGAAATGACACAGGGTTAAGGACTTCCAAAATCTTATAAGGACCGATAAACCGAGGCTTAAACTTAGGAGAGGAGACCTTCATAGGAACAAAGCGAGAAGACAACCACACCAAGTCCCCAACGCGAAGTCGGGGACCCACACAGCGACGGCGGTTGGCAAAGCGCTGAGCCTTCTCCTGCGACAGCTTCAAATTGTCCACCACATGATTCCAAATCTGATGCAACCTATCTACCACAACATCCACTCCAGGACAGTCAGAAGGCTCCACCTGACCCGAGGAAAAACGAGGATGAAACCCTGAATTACAAAAAAAAGGCGAAACCAAAGTAGCAGAACTAGCACGATTATTAAGGGCAAACTCGGCCAATGGCAAAAAAAGTCACCCAGTCGTCCTGATCAGCAGAAACAAAACATCTTAAATAGGTTTCCAAAGTCTGATTAGTGCGCTCGGTTTGGCCATTCGTCTGAGGATGGAAGGCCGACGAAAAAGACAAATTAATGCCCATCTTAGCACAAAAGGTCCGCCAAAATCTAGACACAAACTGGGATCCTCTGTCGGAAACAATATTTTCAGGGATCCCGTGCAAACGAACCACATTTTGAAAAAACAGAGGAACCAACTCGGAGGAGGAAGGCAACTTAGGCAAGGGCACCAAATGGACCATCTTAGAAAAACGATCACACACCACCCAAATGACAGACATTGTCTGAGAGACAGGGAGATCTGAAATAAAATCCATGGAAATGTGCGTCCAAGGCCTCTTCGGGACAGGCAAAGGTAACAACAAGCCACTGGCACAAGAACAGCAAGGCTTAGCCCGAGCACAAATTCCACAAGACTGCACAAAGGAACGCACATCCCGCGACAAGGAAGGCCACCAGAAGGACCTAGCCACCAAATCTCTGGTACCAAAAATCCCAGGATGGCCTGCCAACACCGAAGAATGAACCTCGGAAATAACTCTGCTGGTCCATCTATCCGGGACACACAGTCTCTCCGGTGGACAACGGTCAGGTCTATCCGCCTGAAACTCCTGCAGCACTCGTCGCAAATCTGGGGAGATGGCAGACAAAATCACCCCTTCTCTGAGGATACCAGCTGGCTCTGAATCACCAGGAGAGTCAGGCACAAAACTCCTAGAAAGAGCATCAGCCTTCACATTCTTCGAACCAGGCAGGTATGAGACCACGAAATCAAAACGAGAGAAAAACAACGACCATCGAGCCTGTCTAGGATTCAGCCGCTTGGCCGACTCGAGATAAATCAAATTCTTGTGATCAGTCAAGACCACCACACGATGCTTAGCTCCCTCGAGCCAATGTCGCCACTCCTCAAATGCCCACTTCATAGCCAACAACTCCCGATTACCAACATCATAATTCCGCTCAGCAGGTGAAAACTTTCTTGAAAAGAACGCACATGGCTTCATCACAGAGCCATCAGAGCTTCTCTGCGACAAAACAGCCCCCGCTCCAATCTCAGAAGCATCAACCTCGACCTGGACAGGAAGGGAGACGTCTGGCTGACATAAGACCGGAGCCGAAGAAAACCGGCGCTTCAGCTCCCGAAAGGCCTCCACAGCCGCAGGAGACCAATTAGTAACATCAGAACCCTTCTTGGTCAAATCCGTCAATGGCTTAACAACACCAGAAAAATTAGCGATGAAGCGACGGTAAAAATTAGCAAAACCCAAGAACTTCTGAAGACAATAAACAGATGTAGGCTGAGTCCAGTCATGAATAGCCTGAACCTTGACTGGGTCCATCTCAATAGCAGAAGGAGAAAAAATGAAACCCAAAAAAGAAACCTTCTGGACTCCTGTTGTGAATTAGACTTTTTTGGCTCCCTCTTGTGGTCACTAGTGATATGACTCTGGGATTGTCTTTCCTCAGTTTGGCACCCACCTGGGTCGTTAGTCCAGGGGTGTTGCTATATAAACTTCCTGGATCCTCAGTCCAGTTCCTGGCATCGTTGTAATCAGATCCTTTCTGTTTGCTCCTGTCTGCTGGTCTTGGTTCTTGCAAAATTAAGCTAAGTCCTGCTTCCTTGTATTTTGGTTATCTGTATTGCTCTTATTTTCTGTCCAGCTTGTACTAAATGTGATTCCTGATTTTGCTGGAAGCTCTAGGGGGCTGGTATTCTCCCCCCGGGCCGTTAGACGGTTCGGGGGTTCTTGAATATCCAGCGTGGAAATTTTGATAGGGTTTTTGCTGACCGTATAAGTCATCTTACTATATTCTGCTATTAGTCAGTGGGCCTCTCTTTGCTAAATATCTAGTTCATTCTTACGTTTGTCTTTTCTCCTTACCTCACCGTTATTATTTGTGGGGGGCTTGTATCCAACTTTTGGGGTCTTTTCTCTGGAGGCAAGAAAGGTCTATCTTTTCCCTTCTAGGGTTAGTTAGTTCTCCGGCTGGCGCGAGACGTCTAGAACCAACGTAGGCACGTTCCACAGCTGCTGCTATTTGTGGTGCTAGGATTAGATATACGGTTAGCCCAGTTACCACTGCCCTATGAGCTGGTTTTTTATGTTTGCAGACTTGGTATGTACTTTTGAGACCCTCTGCCATTGGGGTCATAACAGTATGCCAGGCCTAAGTTGAATGTTTAATGCATTGCAGAAGTGGGATAATAAGAAAGGAAATTCTGAGTTTTTTTTTTTTTTTCCTCTCTTTGTTCCTCCCCTTTACCTCTGAGTGGCTTGTGCTTGCTGCAGACATGAATGTCCAGACCTTGATTACAAGTGTGGATCAGCTTGCTGCTCGTGTGCAGGGCATACAAGATTTTGTTACCAGTAGTCCAATGTCTGAACCTAAAATACCTATTCCTGAACTGTTCTCTGGAGACCGATTCAAGTTTAGGAATTTCAGGAATAATTGTAAATTATTTCTATCTCTGAGACCCCGTTCATCTGGAGACTCAGCTCAGCAAGTTAAAATTGTTATCTCTTTCTTACGGGGCGACCCTCAGGATTGGGCCTTCTCGCTAGCGCCAGGAGATCCGGCATTGGCAAATATTGATGCGTTTTTTCTGGCGCTTGGATTGCTTTACGAGGAACCCAATCTTGAAATTCAGGCAGAAAAAGCCTTGCTGGCTATTTCTCAGGGCCGGGATGAGGCTGAAGTGTATTGCCAAAGATTTCGGAAATGGTCCGTGCTTACTCAGTGGAATGAGTGTGCTCTGGCCGCAAATTTCAGAAATGGCCTTTCTGAAGCCATTAAGAATGTGATGGAGGGTTTCTCCATTCCTGCAAGTCTGAATGATTCCATGGCGCTGGCTATTCAAATTGACCGGCGTTTGCGGGAGCGCAAAACTGCTAATCCTCTGGTGGTGTTGTCTGAACAAACACCTGATTTAATGCAATGTGGTAGAAATTCAGACTAGAAATGAACGGAAAAATCATAGACGTCAGAATGGGTTGTGTTTTTACTGTGGTGATTCTACACATGTTATATCAGCATGCTCTAAACGCCTAACAAGGGTTGTTAGCCCTGTCGCCATTGGTAATTTGCAACCTAAATTTATTTTGTCTGTGACTTTAATTTGCTCATTGTCTTCCTACCCTGTTATGGCGTTTGTGGATTCAGGTGCTGCCCTGAGTCTTATGGATCTGTCATTTGCCAAGCGCTGTGGTTTTGTTCTTGAGCCTTTGGTAAATCCTATCCCTCTTAGAGGTATTGATGCTACGCCATTGGCGGAAAATAAACCGCAGTTTTGGACACAGGTAACCATGTGCATGACTCCTGAACATCGGGAGGTGATTCGTTTTCTTGTTCTGCATAAAATGCATGATTTGGTCGTTTTGGGTCTGCCATGGTTACAGACCCATAATCCAGTCTTGGATTGGAAGGCAATGTCTGTGTCAAGTTGGGGCTGTCAGGGAATTCATGGTGATTCCCCGCCGGTGTCTATTGCTTCCTCTACTCCTTCGGAAGTTCCTGAGTATTTGTCTGATCATGAGGATGTATTCAGCGAGTCCAGGTCCAGTGCTCTGCCTCCTCATAGGGACTGTGACTGCGCCATAGATTTGATTCCAGGTAGTAAATTTCCTAAGGGAAGACTATTTAATCTGTCTGTACCTGAGCATACCGCAATGCGTTCGTATATCAAGGAGTCTCTGGAGAAGGGGCATATCCGTCCGTCCTCTTCCCCTCTTGGTGCGGGATTCTTTTTTGTGGCCAAGAAGGACGGATCTTTGAGACCTCGTATTAACTATCGACTTCTGAATAAAATCACTGTTAAATTTCAGTATCCTTTGCCTCTGTTGTCGGACTTGTTTGCCCGGATTAAAGGTGCCAAGTGGTTCACCAAGATAGATCTTCGTGGTGCGTACAACCTTGTGCGCATTAAGCAAGGAGATGAATGGAAAACTGCATTTAATACGCCCGAAGGTCATTTTGAGTACTTGGTGATGCCTTTTGGGCTCTCTAATGCTCCTTCAGTGTTTCAGTCCTTTATGCATGATAATTTCCGGAAGTATCTGGATAAATTTATGATTGTTTATCTGGATGATATTCTGGTTTTTTCTGATGATTGGGACTCGCATGTAGAGCAGGTCAGGATGGTGTTTCAGGTTTTGCGTGAGCATGCTTTGTTTGTTAAGGGCTCAAAGTGTCTCTTTGGAGTGCAGAGGGTTCCCTTTTTGGGTTTTATTTTTTCCCCTTCTGCGGTGGAGATGGACCCAGTCAAGGTCCGAGCTATTCATGATTGGACTCAGCCCACGTCAGTTAAAAGTCTTCAGAAGTTCTTGGGTTTTGCTAACTTCTACCGTCGTTTTATCGCTAATTTTTCTAGCGTTGTTAAACCTTTGACGGATATGACCAAGAAAGGTTCTGATGTTGCTAACTGGGCTCCTGCAGCCGTGGAAGCTTTCCAAGAGTTGAAGCGCCGGTTTACTTCGGCGCCTGTTTTGTGCCAGCCTGATGTCTCACTGCCCTTTCAGGTTGAAGTGGATGCTTCTGAGATTGGGGCAGGGGCCGTTTTGTCGCAGAGAGGCCCTGGTTGCTCTGTAATGAGACCATGTGCCTTTTTCTCTAGGAAGTTTTCGCCTGCTGAGCGGAATTATGATGTTGGCAATCGGGAGTTGTTGGCCATGAAGTGGGCATTTGAGGAGTGGCGTCATTGGCTCGAGGGTGCTAAGCATCGTGTGGTGGTCTTGACTGATCACAAAAATCTGATGTATCTCGAGTCTGCTAAACGCCTGAATCCTAGACAGGCCCGCTGGTCATTGTTTTTCTCCCGTTTTGACTTTGTGGTCTCGTATTTACCAGGTTCAAAGAATGTGAAGGCTGATGCTCTTTCAAGGAGCTTTGTGCCTGACTCTCCTGGAGTCGTAGAACCAGTTGGTATTCTCAAAGAGGGAGTTATCCTGTCAGCCATTTCTCCGGATTTGCGACGTGTGTTGCCGAGATTTCAGGCTGGTAGACCTGACTCTTGTCCACCTGACAGACTGTTTGTTCCTGATAAGTGGACCAGCAGAGTCATTTCCGAGGTTCATTCCTCGGTGTTGGCAGGGCATCCGGGAATTTTTGGCACTAGAGATCTGGTGGCTAGGTCCTTTTGGTGGCCTTCCTTGTCACGGGATGTGCGGTCATTTGTGCAGTCCTGTGGGACTTGTGCTCGAGCTAAGCCTTGCTGTTCTCGTGCCAGCGGGTTGCTCTTGCCCTTGCCTGTCCCGAAGAGGCCTTGGACACACATTTCCGTGGATTTCATTTCAGATCTTCCGGTGTCTCAGGGCATGTCTGTCATCTGGGTGGTATGTGATCGCTTTTCCAAGATGGTCCATTTGGTATCTTTGCCTAAGCTGCCTTCCTCTTCCGATCTGGTTCCTTTGTTCTTTCAGAATGTGGTTCGTTTACACGGCATTCCTGAGAATATTGTGTCTGACAGAGGATCCCAGTTTGTTTCCAGGTTCTGGCGATCCTTTTGTGCTAAGATGGGCATTGATTTGTCGTTTTTGTCTGCCTTTCATCCTCAGACTAATGGACAAACGGAGCGAACTAATCAGACTCTGGAGGCTTATTTGAGGTGTTTTGTTTCTGCAGATCAGGATGATTGGGTGACCTTCTTGCCGTTGGCTGAGTTTGCCCTTAATAATCGGGCTAGTTCCGCTACTTTGGTTTCGCCTTTTTTTTGCAACTCTGGTTTCCATCCTCGTTTTTCCTCGGGACATGTGGAGCCTTCTGACTGTCCTGGGGTAGATTCCGTGGTGGATAGGTTGCAGCAGATCTGGAATCATGTGGTGGACAACTTAAAGTTGTCACAGGAGAAGGCTCAGCGTTTTGCCAACCGCCGCCGCAGTGTGGGTCCCCGACTTCGTGTTGGGGATTTGGTATGGCTGTCTTCTCGATTTGTTTCTATGAAGGTCTCCTCTCCTAAATTTAAGCCTCGCTTCATCGGTCCTTACAAGATATTGGAAATCCTTAATCCTGTGTCCTTTCGCTTGGATCTTCCGGTGTCGTTTGCCATTCACAACGTGTTCCATAGGTCTTTGTTGCGGCGGTACGTTGTGCCTGTGGTTCCTTCTGTTGAGCCTCCTGCTCCGGTGTTGGTTGAGGGCGAGTTGGAGTACGTGGTGGAGAAGATCTTGGATTCTCGTCTCTCCAGACGGAGGCTTCAGTATCTGGTCAAGTGGAAGGGCTATGGCCAGGAGGATAATTCCTGGGTGGTTGCCTCTGATGTGCATGCGGCCGATTTAGTTCGTGCCTTTCACGCTGCTCATCCTGATCGCCCTGGTGAGGGTTCGGTGACCCCTCCTTAAAGGGGGGGTACTGTTGTGAATTAGACTTTTTTGGCTCCCTCTTGTGGTCACTAGTGATATGACTCTGGGATTGTCTTTCCTCAGTTTGGCACCCACCTGGGTTGTTAGTCCAGGGGTGTTGCTATATAAACTTCCTGGATCCTCAGTCCAGTGCCTGGCATCGTTGTAATCAGATCCTTTCTGTTTGCTCCTGTCTGCTGGTCTTGGTTCTTGCAAAATTAAGCTAAGTCCTGCTTCCTTGTTTTTTGGTTATCTGTATTGCTCTTATTTTCTGTCCAGCTTGTACTAAATGTGATTCCTGATTTTGCTGGAAGCTCTAGGGGGCTGGTATTCTCCCCCCGGGCCGTTAGACGGTTCGGGGGTTCTTGAATATCCAGCGTGGAAATTTTGATAGGGTTTTTGCTGACCGTATAAGTCATCTTACTATATTCTGCTATTAGTCAGTGGGCCTCTCTTTGCTAAATATCTAGTTCATTCTTACGTTTGTCTTTTCTCCTTACCTCACCGTTATTATTTGTGGGGGGCTTGTATCCAACTTTTGGGGTCTTTTCTCTGGAGGCAAGAAAGGTCAATCTTTTCCCTTCTAGGGTTAGTTAGTTCTCCGGCTGGCGCGAGACGTCTAGAACCAACGTAGGCACGTTCCCCGGCTGCTGCTATTTGTGGTGCTAGGATTAGATATACGGTTAGCCCAGTTACCACTGCCCTATGAGCTGGTTTTTTATGTTTGCAGACTTGGTATGTACTTTTGAGACCCTCTGCCATTGGGGTCATAACAGACTCCAAAAAGACATTTTGAGCCCTTCACAAATAAAGCATTGGCACGCAGGACCTGAAACACCATCCTGACCTGCTTAACATGGGACTCCCAATCATCCGAAAAAAACAGAATATCATCCAGATACACAATCATAAATTTATCCAGATATTCACTGAAGATGTCGTGCATAAAGGACTGAAAGACAGAAGGAGCGTTAGAAAGTCCAAAAGTCATCACCAAGTACTCAAAATGGCCTTCGGGCGTATTAAATGCAGTTTTCCATTCATCACCCTGCTTAATACGCACAAGGTTATACACACCACGAAGATCTATCTTGGTGAACCAACTAGACCCCCTAATGCGAGCAAACAGATCAGATAACAATGGCAAAGGATACTGAAATTTGACCGTGATTTTGTTTAAAAGGCGATAATCAATACAAGGTCTCAGGGAACCATCCTTCTTAGCCACAAAAAAGAACCCCGCACCAAGAGGGGAGGAGGAGGGGCGAATAAGTCCTTTCTCCAAAGACTCCTTTACATAACTCCGCATAGCAGCATGCTCCGGCACTGACAAATTGAAAAGTCGTCCCTTAGGAAACTTACTACCAGGAATCAAATTTATAGCACAATCACAATCCCTATGAGGAGGTAGAGAACTGAGTTTGGGCTCATCAAATACATCCTGGTAATCCGACAAAAACGCAGGGACCTCAGAAGGAGTGGATGAAGCAATTGATACCACAGGAGCGTCGCCATGAATTCCCTGACAACCCCAACTTGACACAGACATTGCTTTCCAATCCAGGACTGGATTATGAGTCTGCAACCATGGCAGGCCTAACACGACAACATCATGCAAATTATGCAATACAAGAAAGCGAATCACCTCCTGATGAACAGGAGTCATGCACATGGTCACTTGTGTCCAGTACTGAGGTTTATTCGTAGCCAATGGTGTAGCATCAATTCCCCTTAGTGGAATAGGGAATTTTAAAGGCTCCAAAACAAAACCACAGCGCCTGGCAAATGACAAATCCATCAGACTCAGGGCAGCACCTGAATCCACAAAAGCCATAACCGGGTAAGATGACAGGGAACAAATCAGGGTAACAGACAAAATAAACTTAGGCTGTGAAGTACCGATGGTGACAGATTTATCAATCTTTCTTGTGCGCTTAGAGCATGCTGAGATAACATGAGCTGAGTCACCACAGTTAAAGCACAACCCATTTTGCCGTCTATAATTTTGCCGTTCACTTCTGGTCAGAATTCTATCACATTGCATAGACTCAGGTGTCTGTTCAGCAGACACCGCCAAATGATGCGCAGGTTTGCGCTCCCGCAAACGCCGATCAATCTGAATGGCCAGAGTCATTGACTCATTCAGACCTGCAGGCGTAGAGAACCCCACCATGACATTCTTAATGGCTTCAGAAAGACCTTTTCTGAAATTTGCAGCCAGGGCACACTCATTCCATTGAGTAAGCACCGACCATTTCCGAAATTTCTGGCAGTACACCTCTGCATCATCTTGCCCCTGAGAGAGGGCCAACAACGCTTTTTCAGCCTGGTTCTCAAGATTAGGTTCCTCATAGATCCAAGGGCCGGAAAAATACATCCACACTGAGCAATGCAGGATCCCCTGGAGCCAATGCGAAAGCCCAATCTTGAGGATCGCCATGCAAGAAAGAAATAATAATCTTAACTTGCTGAACAGAATCCCCAGAGGAACGAGGTTTCAAAGAAAGAAACAATTTGCAATTGTTCTTAAAATTCAGGAGCCTAGATCTATCTCCAGAAAACAACTCCGGAATAGGTATTCTAGGCTCTGACATAGGACTGTGCACAACAAAATCCTGAATACTTTGTACCCTTGCAGCAAGATGATCTACACTGGAGGCTAAACTCTGGATATTCATATCAGCAGCTGAACTCAGAGCCACACCAAGATTAAGACTAGGAGAGAAGCCAGACACAGCAGCTAGACACACGGCAGCAAAAAAAAAAAAAATTTTCTCCAAGCTTCTTTTCTCCTGCTTCTGCCATGCAATTAACACTTTATCGGCCGGCTGTACTGTTATGATCCTAGTGGCAAGGATCGCAGGACGGACTAGCTAAGTAACTGAACAGATGACTAGCTCTGGGGAGGTGGTAACTAGATTGACCGCAACCTGATCCTATCCGCAAACAACTATAAGTAGCCGTGGAACGTTACCTGAAAATCCTAGATGTCTCTTCACGGCCTGAGAAACTGACTATTCCTGGAGGGAAAGAAAGTCCTCTCTTGCCTCAGTGGAATGACCCCAAAGATATAGAATAGCCCCCCACAAATATTAACGGTGAGTTAAGGGGAAAGCACAAACACAGAGATGAAATCAGATTTAGCAAATGAGGCCCGCTAATACTAGATAGCAGAAAATAGGAAGGAAACTGTGCGGTCAATAAAAAACCCTATTCAAAATATCCACGCAGAGATTGCTCGAGCCCCCGCACCAACTAACGGTGCGGGGGAAGCAACTCCGTACCCCAGAGCTTACCAGCAACAAGAAATCACATATTCGCAAGCTGGACTAGACTCATCTTACACAGAAATCATATTGCAGGCAGATGAGCAAAAAATATTCAAACAGAACTTAGCTTATCCTGAAGAGGCAGAAAACGAGATAATCAGGAGTAATCAGAATAGCACTGAATACATTGACAGCCGGCAACAAGTGGAAGTGAAGCAAAGCTAAATAGGAACCTCCCTGGTGAATAACGAGGCAGCTGATCCAGCCAGACCTGCAGGATAATAAACCAAACCACCAGGGGGAGCCAAAAAACCAAAGTCACACAATACCATCTGTGACCACAAGAGGGAGCCTGAAAACGGAGTTCACAACAGTGGGCTTACTCTTGGCTGGGGATTTATCAGGCTGCCAATTTAGCTTACAAATACGGAGGTAAAAATACTGACCAAATAACGTGTGAACGAGGTCTAATACAGGAGGAGATGACATACAGATATATACTATATACAGGAGGAGATGACACACAGGTATATACTATTTACAGGGCAGATGACACAGGTATATACTATATACAGGAGGAGATGACACAGATATATACTATATACAGGAGAGGTGACACAGGTATATACTATATAGAGGAGGAGATAACATACAGGTACATACAGGAGGAGATGACATACAGGTATATACTATATACAGGAGGAGATGACACACAGGTATATACTATATACAGGAGCAGATTACCTACAGGTATATAGTATATACAGGAGGAGATGACATACAGGTATATGCTATGTATAGGAGGAGATGACATACAGGTATATACTATATACAGGAGGAGATGACACAGATATATACTATATATAGGTGAGATGACACACAGGTATATACTATATACAGGAGATTACATACAGGTATATACTATATATAGGAGGAGATGACATACAGGTATATACTATATACAGGGGAGATGACACATAGCAGGTATATACTATATACAGGGGAGATGACATATAGGTATATACTATATACAGGAGATGACATACAGGTGTATACTATATATAAGGGAGATGACAAACATGTATATACTGAGGTGAAAATGAGAGGTGTGAGGTGAAAATGAAAAGGTGTGAGTGCAAAATGAGGAGTGAGGGAAAATAGTGGAGTGATTGGAAAATGACAGATGTGAGGTCGAAATGACAAGTGTTAGGGGGGAATGAGAGGAGTGAGGGGGAAAATGAGAGGTGTGAGGGAGAAAATGAGAGATGTGAGGGGGAAAATGAAAGATGTGATGGGGAAAATGAGAGGCGTGATGGGAAAATAAGAGAAGTGAGGTGCTATAACTAACCACAGATATTTACTATGCCCAGGCAACGCCGGGCTCTTCAGCTAGTTCTTAATAAAACTGATAATTCTTATCCGCCTTACTGCTGGAGATGTAATTTATTACCTGGAACATCCTCCCATATATGGTATGAATGTGCTAAAATTGTACCCTTCTGGGAAATAATACATCGCCATATAGGAAAAGGTATTAACATATCAAGCCCTTTAACACTCCATCTAGTCCTCCTTAACGTCCATCCTCAATATCAGCATTTTAGTGCTTATACTATAACATCCCATCTCCTTAATTAGGCTAAAATCTTCATTGCAAGACATTGGAAGCATACTGATCCCCTTCTCTCAGAATGGCTTAACGAATCCAATAGCATATATTCATTTGAATAAATTCACCCCAATCAAGACAAACGTCGAGAAAGCTAGCAACAATGGTATGAATACCAAAACAAGATTAAGCTTTGCCGTATTTTTTGGAATGTAAGATGCATCGGACCATAAGACGCACCCCAAATTTTCAGTAGGAAAATGGGGGAAAAAAATTAATGCGTCAAATGGGGGTTCGTCTTACAGTCCTGAATTCAGCTTACCCAGAGGGTTGAGTGTTTCACAGGGAGTGTTTGGTGGTCCGGCACAATAACCCAGACTGGTGCGCAGGTTTGGCGGTGCGGGGGGCTACGGTGACATTTTGTGAAAGCCCGAAGCCCTCGCACTTCTATTGCCTCAATGCTGTGGCCTCCGGTAAAATGGCCACCTGAGGCGGCGCTTGTGCAGATTGCGATCTCGGCAACGAGATCTCGGAGCCCGAGATCTCAATCTGCGCATGCGCCGCCTCAGGTGGCCATTTTCCTGGAGGCCACAGCATTGAGGCAATAAAGTGCAGATCCTCCGGGCTCTCACACAATGTCGTCGGAGCCCCCCGCACCACCGAGTTCCGCTGAACCTGCCGCACCAGGCTGGGATGGGAGCAAGATTATTGCCCTGCAGCATCGGACCACCGGAAGAATTGCCAGACTCCTGCTGCAACCACGCTAACTGTAAGTACATTCCGACTATAAAACGCACCCGCTGTCCCCCAAAATTTTTTGGGGAAAAAAGTGTGTCTTATAGTCCGAAAAATAGGGTAATTCTTGGAATTAACCACCAAGTATGTTCGTGCTATATATAACGTTACATGTTTTTAGTTTCTCCACTAAAGGAAAAAAAAAGGTTAATGCTCAACAGGACTATCACCGCTACCCTTCCCTCTCATCCCTCTTGCTCTCCTGTTTCCCCTAGCCCCTCCCAGTTCCTTAAAAAAATGTTTACCCCTATGCATCTTTGCTGTTATATTGCTTGTGCCAACATTCTTAAAGAATTTATTTTAAAAAAATTTAATCTCTTAAGATTCTGTGTACATAAACTTCCACTGTGCTATTTTCTCCTGGTAAGTCTAAAAGTATAGAAGTTGTACCTAGTGGAAGGCTGGATTTCGAGGCTTTAGCTTCCAGCAAACACCCCCAGAGGATCATGGCAGCTTTCTATGGAGCCAATCATTGACTGTTTTTAAAAACTTGTGTCTAATCCAGGCAGCTTTGCCCCATATAAATCCATTTTTGTCAGCTTGCTCTCATTTATATAGTTTTCTATATTGCTTTGTTTTGTTTTTTAAGTACAACAGTTCGCTTCTTCGTAACAATTTTTTAAGCTGAATTAAAAGTAGGGCAGACTGTTTGGCAATAAAGTAATCCTGGATTCCCGCTGACACCGTAATGGAACACCTCACATCCGTCCTAACAGAAGAGGTCAATCGTGGATCATTTCTTGCAGAAAAAAAATGTAGAATGCTGATACGTTGCTAAAGGGATTAGCATAGAGAGAATGCCATAGTTGACCGGTAGCTTATTTTCTGCCCAAATGTAAGTTTTCCATTAGTAGATAGCCCTACTATAAATAGTATGCACGTGTCTCCACAGTCCTCCTGCAAAGCTATGGCTGGCACATTTAACTGAGCAGTGCAATGTCGGCTGGCATTGTTCATTATGGCATGGGATTTTACTCTTCTGTTTTTGAGTGGTACCTAGCTATTGGACCTGATGAAGAGACACGTCCTTTTCCTTTTTTCATTTTATTTGCTTGGTCCATCATCTTGTCCTTTGTTTAATGCCCCCCAAAAATGTTTCAGTGTAACCTATAACATTGTGTGTATAGTGTTGCCGAATGCATTGGCACTATGCGACCTGCAGGAATTTACCACTGATGAGTAAGATTATGAGAGACTCGGAAGTGAGTGTTTTGAGAGTGAAGGGCAGCGTGAAATGTTAAATTGGGTTTTTATATCTGTACAGAATCCTGATACAGTGAACATTTTAATTGAACACATTTGTCTTTCCTCACAGGGAAGAAGAATTCCATATTAATGCACAAGGTTCAGCATGACTTGAACTCGGGTGTTTTTAACAACCAGGAAAATGAAATTATCCAGGAGATTGTGAAATATGATCGTGAGATGGTGCATCAGGCTGAGCTCAACCAGCTGAGTGGAGGGATGTATGCCACATGTAATCCTCCTTCTCCACAGCCCCAAGTCCCATCTGCTATTGCTACCTTACAGCAAGCTGTGGCTATGAGTTTTTGTCCCCCAATGGCTAGCCCATTAGTGGGATCTCCCCGCATCATGAGACGGCTCCAATATGCCCAAGGAGGGCCTGGAGCCTTTTCTGTATCCCCAGCTCTTTTCCAACCACCGCTGCAGCTTTTACAGCATCATCCACCTCCCCACCAAGGTCCACGTCGACAGTCCGCAGTCATGCCCAGTCCTCCAAACCAATCACCAAGAGTGTCTCAGAACTTTGCCTACCCAGCCAAACAAACAACAGGCTCCCAACAATCTCTCACGCATTCCGTCTCTCCACAACGGCTCTCGGTACACAAGAGCACACACTCTCTTCAATCTGCTACACTAACACGTGAGTCTCGTCCTCTTTCTGCTTCACAGCCCTCACTGCCTCAGGGAGCATCACAGCTCCGCAGTCCACCAGCTCCCGCTCAAGTAACTGGCAGCCTAACCTCCCCTGCAGCCAAAGGTGGCTTGGGGCTTCAAACAGGCCCAAGAGTGCCTGCTCCTGCAAGACTTGCCCTCTCCCACCAATTGTCCTCATCTGGTACAGTTGGTGGGGTCTCGGACTCTGCAGTGGTATCATCGTTAGGAGGAAGGAAGGATTCTGTGGTTAGTGCCCCTGACACTGATCCTGTAAGAGGGAGGCTGTCTGCAAACTTGTGACACTTCATCTGTTTTGGGTGGTACTTCATGGTACATAACATGCACTTGTAGTTGGTCACTCCTTGACTTTTGCTAAATTACTAATATTTTCACTGCTTCAAAAAGAAACATTCAGCAGTGGAGGTATTAACAACCAAGTTGTCAGGGGAATTAGTAGTTAACTAAGAAAATGCCACCTCTGACAGCAGTCTACCACAGAACTCCTGGGCTGTTTACAAGAGTAGGAAAGTGTGGCACTGTTCCATGTCAGAGATCTGTGAAGAGGTCTGCATGAAGTGGAACAGTGCGTAAATCTTTAATTAAATGAGACCGAGGCAGCAGGCCTGCCTGTCATGAGGGAAAAGGCCTTTGGAATTTGGTTAACAAATATTTGCAAGTCAAAAACTATAGTGGTTGTCTGCTTGATAGATCCTCAGTCGGAGAACAAAAACATAAAAGCTACAAGTTTGTTGCTAGTTACGCCCAAAACATACTAAGCCAATATTTCTGTGCAAGCTGCAGGCAGTTTGTGCTAGCTATAGTCCTCCTGGACTACCTTAATCCAGTGACAGTGTCACATATGGATATCGTGTGAAGCACCTATATTTATATAATCATACATAAGCAATTTAATTTATAATCATTTTTATGTAAAGGGGAGATCCATTTATGTGATATTACAGGTATGAACGCTGCTTTCTCCCATAAATGAGTGAAACCACCAAAATATTATAGGTTAGGACCAGTTACAGGAAATCCTAGAGAAAAACACAACTAATTATATTATGCAGAGCAGAAATTCTGGAGGTGGCTGGTGTGGTAATAGGTGTACCCTTACAGCAATAATGCAGCCACTACCTACAGCTGAATGCCAACCATACTGGCTAACCCCTTCTAATGGGTAGCCAGTATGACTAATGAGGCTGTGAAAAAACTTGTTTTAATGTAAAAAAATGAAAATATAAAAAACACATTAAACTAAAGAAAGCAAACACTGGTAGCCAGTAATGACACGCAGGCTCTGTAATTGAAGCTGCTAGTTTACAACCTACTCCTGGTTTATGTGTGGTGCCAAGCAGCCCTTCACATCTCCTAGGCACCCATTGACCATGGATCTGCCAGATCCCTTGCACCAAAGGACCTTTTTGTTCATCAACTATGCTTTTTTTTTTTTTTCTTTTCTCCTTCTTCCATTGTTTTTATATCTCACTGCTGTTTGTCAATTTCATGGATTGTATTTTAGAAAGCCATATTATGTATATCACAGCTGTATATTAAGATATATATACCTGTATAATCTGTACACTATACATCCTGTTATAAAACAAGAAAGGGGCTGAGTGACTAACTTCTAGCTGTAGAGTTGTAAAAGCTACATGTCGAGACTTTTCACATGTCGTGAGGGTCGAATGCTGTGGCAAAGCACACTTAGGACTTCTTCACATTTTATGATTTATCTGTGGTATGGTGCCTGGGGATGAAATGTAATATTTTCTCCATTGCCAACGTAGATTAACATGGACAATAGTTCTGTTTAGACAAGAGAAAAGAAGTGAGATTAAACTGCAATAATAGGAGGTTCCTGCTTAGGGAGATTGAGCTCCAAAAATGCTGAAGGAGGTCTCGGACAAGATATCCCTATATGTCTTTCTAAATGTCTGCACCAATACGACAGGAAAATCACAATGTGGGAACAAGTCCTTACCACTGGAGTGCTGCTTTAAGAAACATCCTAGCAAGGGGCAGTCTCATCCAGACTAATACCGTTACAGTGATTTGATTTCATTGGCAGTAAAAACGCATTCCGCCATCCGTTGGCTTGTGGCTTTAATTGTGACAGAATCCAGCAGGTACTACTACAGCAGCTTGTGTCAGCATCACCTAGACCTTCCAACATTCCATTTGTATCGAAAACTAAATAGCTTACCAAAAATTGTCTGAGGACGTGACTTATGTGTTTTTAATGGGACTGCCCCTGTAGGATTACACATGTAATGCAATTTAAGGAAAAAATCCCAATTCTAAGAAAGAAATATACATGTTTATATTATTTAAAGAAGTTAGGAGATACCCCTCTACTCCATGGTGGCAGTGCCACCATGTGTGGCTGGCAATGTCATTAATGAATGTATTTTGGAGTTGGGGGGTGGTAATATAAGAGTGCAGGGTCTCCTCTATGCAGAAGCTGCACTTTACTAAGCAAATGATTCCAGCTTCTCTGTGTGTGCAATAAACAGATATTTCTGAACTGTGTCTTGTTTTACTGGTCAGCAAGGAGATAATCTGCAAAATGGCATCAGTTATCTCCAGTGTTCTCATGATATCTGTACAGACCACTCATGTCTAGCTGCTGCACCGAGCGGGCCTTACGCATGGTTAATGCGCTGCTGATAGATGAAGGTTACTCAGAGGACACTTGAGGGAACGAATCCTGCAGCGGAGGAGACGCACAGATCAGTGGCTGCACAGTAGGGGGCCAATTGACATGGATATATATTGATTAGTTGCTCAGTACCCAACCTTGGGACTGATTAGTTGATGAGCATGTCTTCTATATAATGAACTCACAAGTAGACAACCTCAAACCATATAAAAACAGATTCAGGATTTATTTATACACCAACTCCTCAGACCACAGCACACAAGGCTCCAGAGTCAGCTAATGGGCAATGAAGCTTCCACAGGAAGGATAGACGGACAGGAACTGCGGTGACGTGCATAGCGACACCTATATAGAACTAGATCAGGCACTTCCTCTGCTGTACTCCACGCCACCGCATGATCAGCTGAAGAAATAGGTGGAATCCTTCACATACTCCAGGTTAAATGTTCCTGGGGGGGGATAAAAAAAGAATCAAGCCATAATTCACATAATAGCACAGAACACTCAGGATAGTTACAAAAAGAAAGTGGATTTGTTGCTCATAGCAACCAGATTGCATTCTTCATTATCACAAGGACATCTGGATGTTGAAACGCTGCTATAGGCAACGGCTTGACTTTGTGTGCACCAGAAGTGAGTCTTCCCACCCCATTCTACTAGTAATTCATTACCTGTCTCAGGAACATCCCTGAAGAGATTCATCATTTTGAGGTTTTCTGGGTTATGAGGCTGTGCACTGAAAGCCATAACAATGAGAATATTAGCCACCACTTTACACGTTAGGCTAAAACGTGGGGGGTCTACATTCTGCACTCCACGTTCTGGGACATGCCCTCTTAGTCACTCACGACTGTGCACGCTAGTCATCCCCTCTGTACACTAAATGTCTGCCCCCTTTTACAGTACTTACTTGTGGCAGTATTTTTCTATCAGGAATTGTGAGAGATTCTGTAATATAGGCTGACTGTGCAGAGACACAAACTGTTCCCGGCAAACCTGTGGACAAGCACTACAGTTACAGTTCTGATTCATCATCCGCTGTGAATCCTAGGGTGCTCGCACACAATAGATTCGCTTTCATACACATTCAGCTGAAACTATGGTGATGGACCACAGTGAATAAGCAATTCTGAAGTTCAGAAATACAACCAGTGTGGATAATGTGCAATGTCACAGCTGACAGCCACCTAGTAATTCTTCTTGGTAGTACTCTGTAGTTCATCTATACAAACCAAGTTATCATAATAATCATGGTCAGTGAAGACACCGCCATGTTTTATCCTATAAAGGTATAGCTATGAACATAGATAAGAAGGCCTCATTCAGACAGTTTTTCACATACATTAAAAAAACTGACGAGTTATACCAGTGATTGGGTCAGTTTCATCTGTTTTTCACTGATGAGAAAAGAAAAAAAAAAAAGGTTTCTCCACCTTCTCCTATCTATCAGTGAAAAACGGACAGTACACGGATGGTATCCAGATGCTGTCCGATTTTTTTTTCACTGACCCATAGACTGGCATGGTTGATTTTCATCTGACATTTGAATCAATATCGGACGTCTGTTTTATTCCTCGGACTGAGTAGTCATTGAAAAATCGTGGAAACATGAACTACCTCATAAATTATAGGTACAAGTGCCCTCTGTGAAAAACATAAAAGGCACTTGTACGAGAAAATCTGACCTCTAAATGAGCCCAATCTGCATGGGACACAAGGTATTATTGCTCCACAATTCTACAGTATCCATTCACAGGATGATTGGCTACCCACATGTTTACACGCCCTATCATAGCCGCGTGCAACGTATGCACTAATTAAGCAAGTGATTGTCTTTAGATCACATATTTCAATGTAGACATTATAACTATCAGTGTTGCCAATAAACAGGCCATGCTGCTGAAATAAGGAAACTGCTGGCACATGCTGCTAATAACTGTGCAAATTTAAGCAATCCACCTGTTATATCATCGATTGGCACTTTTTAAAGGCAGAATTTTTGCTTCTGTAAATGAGGTTTTAAAGGTCCCCCTTGTATATT
Source organism: Ranitomeya variabilis (assembly GCF_051348905.1). Lineage (NCBI taxonomy): Eukaryota > Metazoa > Chordata > Amphibia > Anura > Dendrobatidae > Ranitomeya > Ranitomeya variabilis. The sequence goes on from NC_135232.1 coordinate 524,166,235, forward strand.
AGGCTAAAGGTACCGTTACACTTAACGACTTACCAACGATCACGACCAGCGATACGACCTGGCCGTGATCGTTGGTAAGTCGTGTGGTCGCTGGGGAGCTGTCACACAGACAGCTCTCTCCAGCGACCAACGATCAGGGGAACGACTTCGGCATCGTTGAAACTGTCTTCAACGATGCCGAAGTCCCCCTGCAGCACCCGGGTAACCAGGGTAAACATCGGGTTAAGAGCTTCCCTGCACTGAATGTGTCAGCGCCGGCAGTAACAGCGGTGACGTCACCGCTGTGCTCTGCTTTACGGCCGGCGCTGACACAGTCAGTGCAAGTTAGCTCTCGGCAGCAGCGCGTGCATTAGCAGCGCTCCTGCCAAAAGCAGTTTTAACCCTGTGGACGCCGGGGGACGTGACAGACATCAGAATGTGAGTATGTACTGGTTTTTTTTTAACTTTTACAATGGTAACCAGGGTAAATATCGGGTTACTAAGCGCGGCCCTGCGCTTAGTAACCCGATATTTACCCTGGTTACAAGTGAACACATCGCTGGATTGGCGTCACACATGCCTATCCAGTGATGACAGCGGGTGATCAGCGACCAAAAAATGGTCCTGATCATTCCCCAACGACCAACGATCTCCCAGCAGGGGCCTGATCGTTGGTCGCTGTCACACATAACGAGATCGTTAGCGGGATCGTTGCTACGTCACCAAAAGCGTGACGTTGCAACGATATCGTTAACGATATCGTTATGTGTGACTCAGCCTTAAAGGGCCACTGTCACCCCCCCCCCAGCCGTTATAAACTAAAAGAGCCACCTTGTGCAGCAGTAATGCTGCAGTCTAACAAGGTGGCTCTTTTAGTTTTTGATTCATTTATTACCTCAATAAAGCGTTTTAAAAATTGGCCACAAATACCAGATATTGTACCGGGAGGCGGTCCGAATCGTCCTCTATCAATCTCCCAACTGCCGTCACTCTTCTCTTCAGGGGCGATGGTCGCCGCCCCCTTCGCGCTGTTGCTTCTTAAATCTGGCGCCTGTGCTGTGCGTGCCTGCCTGGGGCCCGCACTGTGTTATTCATTATGCACAGTGCGGGGCTGGGGTTCCTGGGCATGCGCACTGCGCTTGTCAGACGCTCCCCCGGTCCCCCGCCTTCCAGCATTGCCGGAATATACAGGTTTCATTGCCGACGTTTTGAACAGCCACAAAGAACAACGCTGGAAGGCGGGGGACCGGGGGAGCGTCTGACAAGCGCAGTGCGCATGCCCAGGAACCCCAGCCCCGCACTGTGCATAATGAATAACACAGTGCGGGGCGGGGATTCAGGAACAGGGTGGCCGCACTGCCCGCACAGGCGCAGTCAGGCACCCTGCGTCTGAGCTGTGACTGACATTGAAGACTGCGCCTGCCCCAGGCAGGCACGCACAGCGCAGGCGCCGGATTTCAGAAGCAACAGCGCGAAGGGGGCGGCGACCATCGCCCCTGAAGAGAAGAGTGACGGCAGTTGGGTGATTGATAGAGGACGATTCGGACCGCCTCCCGGTACAATATCTGGTATTTGTGGCCAATTTTTAAAACGCTTTATTGAGGTAATAAATGAATCAAAAACTAAAAGAGCCACCTTGTTAGACTGCAGCATTACTGCTGCACAAGGTGGCTCTTTTAGTTTATAACGGCTGGGGGGGGGGGTGACAGTGGCCCTTTAAGATCAGCCAAACCTGCCAATATCCCCAGACTTAGATGATGATGATCAAATGTGTAATAGATAAGCTGCTGCCAGAAGAGTCTCGTAGTGGCTTTAGTGTATGGAGGAGTCAGAAGAGATGGCTGCCGGCCAAACTATATTGTGTATGCCGCCCCTTAGGCTTTTTAACTGATATTTTGCCTACTTAAACCATTGACTAGTATTTCACAGCCCTTCACATATATAGCATATATCAACAATCCAACATATATAAAACGCAGGAAAAGATGAAGGTAAATGTGCAGACATTTTAGATGGTGAAAAAGAGGCAATATTACTTTTTAAGATATTAATAAATATTATAAGATGTCAATATTTCCATATGCATGGAAAATGGTAACAACTATGTTAGGAACCTTTAAATAAAAATGTATAAAAAAAAAAAAAATCTCTCACCTTGTTCATCATGTCCACCGTATCTGCGTGAGTCCAGAAACAGTCATGAACAGACACAAAGGTTAGACCACGTCTGTAATAAATGAGAAACAGTAGAATGATATTACATGCTGAAATATTCTAAGACATTTACTTCTACTGTGGCCTTTCAGCATGCCGGGCCTACCTGTGACAGTGCAAAGCTGTGAGCATCATGTGTGTGGAGTCCAGAGAATGAATGAAGTTAGGAGGGAAAGCGTTCTTCTGTTTCATGGTATCTGGTCGTCTATAAACAGAAACATTGACATAAATCAATTTGTACATACAGTGGATATAAAAAGCCTACACACCCTGTTAACAGGCCAGGTTTTTGTCAAGTAAAAAAAAATACCCAGAGCAATTATTTCACAACATTTTCCACCTTTAATGTCACCCATAATCTGTAAAGAAAAATCCATTGAGAAACAAACTCAAATAATTTTCTGAGGGGTGGAATAAAAATAACACTAAAATAATATGGTTGCATACATATAAACACCCTCTTATTATTGGGGATGTGGTTGTGTTCAGAATTAGCCAATCACATTTCAATTTATGTTATATAGTAGTCAGTACAAAGCTGCCATCATTTACGGTGACTAATTAACCGAATATAAAGTGTGGCTGTTCTAGTAGGAATTTCCTGACATTTTCTTACTTGAATTAGACAGTAAAACCCCAGGTCCATAAACAGCTTACAAAACAGCAAGGGTATCTCATTGTTGAAAGAGATCAGTTAGGAAAAGGATACAAAAACATTTCTGAGGCATTAGATACACCATGGAACACTTAGGATATCAAGAAGTGGCTTACAGTTGGAACAACAGTGAACAGAACTAGCTGTCCCTCAAAAATTGAAGAAAATTTGTCAGTGAGGTTAAGAGGTCTACAGCAACATTAAAGGAGCTGCTGCAAGAACTTCTGACAAGTACTGGTTGTGTACTGCATGTGACTGCAATCTACTGTATTCTTCATATGCCTAAGCCTTTTCTTTCAAAGAAAAACATCCAAACCTGGCTATGTTTTACCAAAACCTACAAAATAATGTCTTCTCCAAAAGGAGATAAAAGTTTTGGAATGTCCCAGACAGAGCCCAGGACCGGATCCAAGAGAATATCTTTGGGTGACCTGTAGAGCAATGAGAACAGGAGATGTCTTCACAGTCTGACTGATTTGGAGAGGTTAAGATTGACAGTTTTAGATGTGCCATGTTGATAAGACTCATCCCCAAAAAGACTGAATGCTGTCATAAATTAAAAGGGTACTTGAACAAAGCATTACCGTAGTTTAAAGGTGTATATATTTATGCAACCACATTATTTTAGCTTTATTATTTTTCCACCTTAATAAATTTCAGTTTGTTTTTAATTGAATTTTACAGACAATGGATGACATTAATGGTGGATAAAGTTCTGAAATTATTTTTCTTGGTATAATTTTAAAATTACAAAAACCTGTCACTTTAACAGGGGTGTTTATAGACTTTTTTTCATATACACTGTAACCCTTTCCAAACTACACATTGTATTTTGCCGTCAACACAGTTCTGAAATGGTTTTCTCATTTTCATGGCCGGGGTAACTAGCTGGATATACACATTGGCAGACAGCTATGTTGTAGGACTCCCCCCATATATGAGCATACATGTTTGTGTTTTTATTGAGAAAGGGAAAAAGGAGTCCTGCAACAACGTATCTCCACTGCAAAACTAAAGGGATTGGGCAATGAAATCTGAATTTGATAGGAAGGTCCGATCCTCCTCTTCCCAAGCAGAGGATCAGTGGGTTCGAAAGACCTTTGCGTAGTGTGTATATGAATGCAACAATCGCATTATGCCACTGAGAGTATTAAAGGTCCCCAGCTTCTGCACAGGTACAGATGCTAGATCTCTGCAGACGTAGAGAGAGCAGGGTGATAATTGGGAAAGTGGTGACACAGGTAAATCACATGAGTACCACCACCTTGGTTACTACACATTCGAAAAGTGCTGCATCCAAAATTTACAGTATTATCCACAGGCAGCGAATCGGTGGGTACATGCAGAGCTTCCTGGCACAAAACACAAAGGTTTACGGCATACTAGAAATTTGACTGAAAAATGGCCAACCTCTCTAAGAACAGTTACACTCCATAAAGTGATCATGTAATGTGACTTACAATAAGTAGGGAGGCACAGCTGGCATAGGCAGTGTGCTCAGTCACAATGGTCACTGTGACATTCACAGGGAGAGACAGGATGAATGGAGACAAGTAGAAACTTACTCATTAGCATCGTTTTTGTTGGCCAAGGTCACCATCTGCAGGTTACTATGGAACTGCAACAAATAACGGAATATGACAGTGAGCCAACAGGTTGACGTAAAGACTGTTCCCACGAGTAATACAGAAGACTATTAGGAACAGATATTTGCTGGATGAGTCAGCATGATAACAAGCACCGAGCATATCTGCAGTACTGCACTGCATCCATGTAAATGAATGGCTGACAATGTAATATATGCTTGTCTCACGTCCCCTCTGACATCCATATGTCCCAATAGGGCATATTGCTTACTGCTATTGAATAACAAAGCAGTCAGCCATGGCCTTACAGCTTCCTAAAGACAAGCCTGTAAGGGTGTGCAAGATTAGGATCCAGTATAGCACAAACACTAAAATCCCAAGCAAAAAGTAAAAGAGCTCTTTACTAGCAGGATATCCAAAAAATCGCTAGAAAACAAAACAAAAATCATGTTCTTTGTCACTTTATGCCGCTCTCTGCATAGTGCCACATTCACACACAGTATGTGGTCAGTATTTCACATCAGTATGTGTAAGCCAAGACCAGGAGAGGAACAATCAGAGGAAAAGTATAATAGAGACACGTCACCACTTCTGTATTTATCACCCACTCCTGGTTTTGGCTTACACATACTAAGGTAAAATACTGACCAAATACTGCTAGTGTGAACGTGGAATAAACCTGATGTGGGAAACAAGATTTCTATATCACTTTAAAGGAGCTGTTCAAGATGCGAAGATATGTCTGCTTTCATCCCAAGTCATTGCAACAGATGCCTACAGCTTGTGTGTGTTATTGCAGCTCAGGTGCATTCACCTCAAAGCAATGCAGGACATAACCCATGGACAGAGGCGGTGCGGATTCTGGAAGAAAGTAGCCATGTTTAGCTTACCTTTTTGGCATTTAATGACATAATTGTGTACCGGCTCCCACTGGCACCCTGCAATGCGATTGTGGGGACTGATGGGTTACCATGGCAACAAGGAATTTGTAGGCCTGCCATCTTTTGTTTGGCAGTATTTAGTATAAGCAGCAGAATGAATACAGGTTCAAGTCCCCTAAGGGGACTAAAAAATAATAAAATTATCCCTTTTTAATTTGATACTGTCAATTTCAAAAAAAGTCCAATCTATCAAAATATGTATTTTAAAATATACCGTAAGTTAAATGTTGAAAAAAAATAAAAAAGACCGACAAAATACTAATATGGCCTAATCCTCGCTTCCCATAAACAAAAACAAGTGACCAAAATGCCATATGTAACCCAAAATGGTAATAATAAAACCGGCAGTACAGGATGCCAAAAACAAAGCCCTCACTCTACTGATGTAATCATCATTTTTGTTTATAGAGTTCAGAATTTTTTTCACAAATTGAAAAAAAAAAAAATTTACAAGTTTGGCTCTGTGTAATCTTACTGATCTGAAGAATCATAATTCCAGGTCATGTATATGCCCTTCTCCGAGAGGAAAATGCGGCCTCATCAAGGAGTCTGCTAATATTAGCGGTGTGGCTGCATGGCTAACACTTTCCTAAAGTCTGAACATCCTTAGTTTTATAGATCAGCAATGTGTCTCACCATAACATTCTTATTCCGGTGGTAGGGCTGTATAATGGGCAGTCCGAGGGGCGTCACCCACTCCACAGTGTTCCCAGACTTTGAGATCAGGCGGGCACTTTCTGTCAGCCAGTGCTATGTAGAAGCAGAGCAGTTAGCGCGTGAGGGCATGTTGCCTTACATCGGATTCCAACAAACAGTGTTTCCTAACCAATCCTGTACCCGTACAATGTACTGCACGCCCTTCTGTGTATTATGGCCGCCCCTCCACAGCCCAGGCTACAGGGTGAGATTTTCTTATTCATGCAGTTCCCAATGACTCGGCAGGTGAATTATGTCATTTTCCTTTATCATGTATGAACACTGACAAGATCTGGGCACGCAAACACCCTCTGGCCACTTTATTTCTCAGACTATTTGATTGCTTGACTTGGAAGGTTGTTACCTGAATGGATCTTGTGCCCGAAAACATTTCTTTTAGACTGCTGAACACTTGCTGGACCAGATAATGGGAGGCTTCCCAGACATATTTCTAAAAGAGAGGAAGAAATGCTTTACTTTACCCATTAGATACAATGATTCAGTCACCCAGAAAATAGGAATAGCAATTGGATATAAATGTAAAACGTAACCTTTACTAGGTATGTATAAAAATCAAATCACCTACAACATATAAGTCAAACAAGGGAAGGGAGGGAAAAAACCCTAGTGCTGTGGTGAACCCTATACCGACACAGAAAAGGGAAAGAGGTAGGAGTAAAAATAGATATGCTGACAGTGCTAAGTAGTCACTACCTGTGACCCTATAGAGTACAGATGGTGGCCTTGTATAACTCCTTATACCATGTCAGTATACACACAGACAATGCCACATTATAAGGGAGGGCTATATGTATGGCATCCACTAATACTCCTCATGATTATTTATGGGTATGCCCCTGTCTGTAAAATACCCATGCCCTGTATGGCACCGTCAAAAAATACCCTTATCAAATTGTCTTTTGTCAAGATAGAACAATTCCTTCTTTCTAGGGTTGTATGTGTGTTTTTAAGTACCTTAAGGAGCCAAATTATTGGTTACATGTAACGGGCATAGTCAAATCCACATAAATGTGACACATTTCAAAAGTTACTTATTCAACATACATGTGTGTATATTTAGCTACTGTCAGTACATATAATAGCATGCTAAAGAGGCTTATTAAACAAAATTAAACCACCAATATGCATCCATATAAACATGGGATCATGCTACCTCATCAATAAACATTATCAGCATCCCCTATGGTCATTATTATGTGGTAATTATGTATTTTGCACCAAACACTTTTTCTAAGACGCCAGCATGTACAAATTTGCGTCATATTTAGAACCCATTAATATGATCATATATCATATGAATAATATGAATAAAGATCTCACCCCGGAGCTGGAGAGACTCCATTTGTCACAAGGTCTCTCAAAGATGGTGGAGTGACAATCAAGCCTCTGTTTAGATAAGGCATCTCATCCTTATAGAATCATCAGGGGAGTATTTCAAACTGTGTTAGCCACTTTACAGGCCTCCCCACCTCTGTGGTTTTTAAAGCTGAACTCGGAGGCGCGTTCACGAGGCTCCGCCCCTAGCGTGTGACGCGCTTCCGGTCTTTGGAACGCATTTCCGGTATTATGGAGCACACATCCGGGTTATGGAACGCAAGCGCCCACCTGAGCAGGGACCATGCACTGCACCGGATCGGTAGCTTTGTATGCTCCATACCTGAAACCCAGGATAGTGTTGTGCCTAATAAATGTCAGACTCACTAGAGCCTGTCACATAAGGTGCCGCGCACACAAAGATGAATAGCTGAGTGTACATAACAGACATATAGAATGGGCACAGCACTTTAACAACACTGACAGACAGGCTCTCTATGTACAGTACATTGTCTGTTGAAAGTGAGCTGCTTATCACAGGAGGGTGGGTGGATAGACCAGTGCTCATGTGCACTGTGTTCAGGACAATAATAATGTCCTAGTGATAAAGCCTTTAATGTAAGTAAACAACAGCGCACAGAAATACATGACATCGCTGAATTTAGTGTCTCTGCTGCTAACCCTTCCCGTCCTCAGATTACATAGCTAAACCCTGCTGACAAATTCCCTTTAAAAAAAAAAAACAATAAAACAATAGGTGACCCCTAGTGATGAGCAAGTGTACTCGAATAAGGTGTTATCCAAGCATACTCGTGTCCTAATCAAGTATTTTGAGTGTGCTTGAAAAAAATGCTCAAGTCGTCGTGGCTGCATGTCTCGCGGCTGTTCGTCAGCTGCAATACATGCAAGGATTGTCTGTCTGTTAGGCGCAAATAAAAAGATTAATATGATCAAAACAAAAAAGGCACAGAACACTAAAAACTAAAGCAGACAGAAATGCAATAATGAATCTGGCCCCTAATCTTTTTATACACTTGTCCCAAATATTCTGTCACGCTACCTCCCATAACCCACAAACCTGAGGGAAAGACTCCAACTCTCGTAGTCTTTTTTCAATCTGAAGCCTGCCTCCATATCGAGTCACTCCATATACCACAGTCATCACTGTCTGCTTTACCACTTTACGGCCAATAAACCCTTCAAGAACCTGAGCAATTTTAATTCCTTTTCCTGCATCAATCTTACGGAATTCCTCAACCTGATGATGAAGGCAGAAATTAACATGTAAAAGCCCATCCCCAAAGGTTATATATTGCATTAATCATAACAGTCAAGTAATTCATTACCTGCTGAGCAACCCCACTATACACATCCTGAGGGGTCTCACTGGGCATTAGATTTACAGACCTGGCTCCAATTTCATCTCTTCCAAGAGCAGCGTAATGCTGGAGGCCATTGCAAGATCCATCCTGCAGGAAGTGTTTGTATAAAAAATGATTCACTATTAACACACAAAGTGAACCTGACAGTGATACATGCTGCCCAATCTGTGGGCAGCATGTATCAGGCACTAGCTGTATTAGCTCAGCCAGGAATGTATCACTCAATCTCTGCAGTGTTTCAGAGAAAAAAATATATTTTCCCCCAACGAGTGCCCTGGATTGGCAGGTTTATGCCAACGTGCATGTATGAGAGAGACCTGTCTCTCCAGGGCGGTGGACGGGACCCACCTGTCTGACAAGTCTGTAGTATAGTATGGCTTGGTCCCTGGTGCCTTTTCAAGTACTGTAAGTTTGTCTCTAAATCGCTGTGTGTGTCAGAGTCAAATATACCTGTCTGAGATCACACAGCCAGTGCCAAATACATGCTGCCTGTAAATTGGCTAAAAAGGTAAGCATGGCATGGAATGGAAGAGGGATGTATAGTGTAGGTTTGTCAGACTTTACCTGCATTTAGATGTAAACGCATTACTGATGGAAAATACTGAAATACAGCAGAGGAACTACTGTTTGAAAAAAAACACATCAGCGGAAAAATAAACTAACATACAGAAATACACACTAACTAAATACTCCACTCTTTTAATCACTTTCCAGACTCAATTTATACGGGAAAGTTGGCTAATTTGCCAAATGTATAGCATTTTAGAACTTTGTTTTTTCCTTTTAAAATGTTATTTTGAAAATTACGTATTTTTCTATGGCTAACAGTTATTCATGGAAAACAGATGGGGTCCTTGTGGTACGAAGTAATTTGTAACTATGAATCAAGCTATATGACTGGCTGCAACACTGACACTAGGGCAACTGCTCCATGTTGGCATTCTCTGTACAGTATAAGCCGAGACCCCTAATTTTGCCACAAAAAAAACTGGGAAATGCAGCAGCTACTGGTAAATTTCAAAAATAAAAAGAGATACCTATAAAAGTAAAATTAATTGAGACATCAGTAGGTTAAGTGTTTTTGAATCACCTTATTGAATCAGGAGCCCCATATAATGTTCCATACAGTTCATGATGGGCCCTATAAGATGCTCCATACAAAATATGCCCCATATAATGCTGTCCAAAGGTTAATGATGGCCCCATAAGAAACTCCATATTAAAATATTCCCCATATAATGCTGCACAAAGGATAATGATGGCCCCCATAAGATGCTCCATACAAAAATATGCACCATATGCTGCTCCATAAAGGTTGATGGCCCCATAAAATGCTCCATAGAATATGCCCCATATGCTGCTCCATAAAGGTTGATGCCCCATAAAATGCTCTATAGAATAATATGCCCCATATGCTGCTCCATAAAGGTTGATAGCCCCACAAGATGCTCCATAGAATAATATGCCATAAAAAATGACACACTCACCTCTTGTCCCTAGGGGCCAGGTGCCAGTGTCGCCGCTGGCTCAGGCCCCCGGCACTTGCGATATTCACTTGTCCCCGTTCCACCACCGCGCGCCATGGTGTCTTCCGGATCTCTGCAGTGATTGTTCAGGCAGAGGGCGTGCACTAACCCTGTGACCTGAACGTCATAGCCAGAGGATGCGTAAGACAGGGCCCGGCGGTGGAACGGGGACAGGTGAATATCACATGGCTCACCCTCCCCCATCATACTCACCCCCTCCTGGCACGGTCTCTGCTTCCCAGATGGTCTCCCACGCCGGCAGATTGTTCTTGTGTTCAGCGGTCACATGGTACCGCTCATTAAAGTAATGAATATGCGCTCCACGCCTATCGGAGTGTAGTCGCGTCCATATTTATTACTTTAATGAGAGGTACCACATGACCGCTGAACACAGGAAGAGCTGCCAGCGCCCATCTGAGAAGCTGGGACATGCAGAGACCGCATCAGGAGGGGGTGAGTCTGATGTGAAAAAATGGGCTGAAAATCTCGGCTTATACTAGAGTATATACGGTAAGTTATCTGTATGAAGTGGAATTCTAGATTTTGCAGGCCACATTTACAAGATGCAATCACACTACATTTTTTGCAACAATTATTTGAAATTCTGATAAAATCACAATGTTTAACCATGTTTTTTTTTTTTTAAATAAGGCAAAAAATGGATGACCTAAGGATGTTCGATACATGCTGTTTTAGACTCGGCTTAGACTGTCAATAGTCAGCAGGCTACTACTAAGCCCTATTGCCATTTTCAAATCATGACACTGGCTCTGCTATATGCAGTATTGTCCTTACTAATAAGATTACATAAGATGACAAGTCACTGCTTTCCATAAAAGCAACACAGTCATCTACTGCATAGTTGAATACTGAAAGCCACCCAATGACCTTTTACCTGGTGAACAGGAAAGTAAGAGATGTATTTTGCAGGATCTGGAGAGCGGGTTGCATTTGCAACTTCCATACAGCATGCTAATGTTTGCCAAGGTTCATCTGCTTCCATCCACCATTTCCTACCCTAAAAAAAAAAAAAAAAAAGGAAAATGAAAACTAATGAAAAAGAAATTAACTGCCGTAATAGAAAATAAATTGTAAAGCTCACACTCAGCGGTCTGTCTGCAGAGTCCAGTATGTCATCCATAATGTCATCTGCATATTGCCTTCTTTCTTGGAGAGAGCTTTTCTTTTTGAGCCCAGTAAGATTGATGAGATGAGTCTTCAACCATTTCAAGCCAACTGGACCAAGTGGCCTGCCTTCAGCAAACAGCAGCAAAGCCCGTGTCACATCACTGCCTAAATGGTTAAAATGGGGAGGACAAGGATATGTACGGCCACGGAAGTCCATGTTGTGAGGGAACCAAAAAATCTGATCTCTTAGGTAATTGGCAATAGACAGTTTATATAGAGCGGCCATTCGCAGGCTAAACATTTCAGCCGCTTTCTTCCTGCACCGTGCCTGCTCCTTCTGATACGACAACTTGTCCCAGGAGCTCTCTGTCCCGGGCTTTTCAAATGGAAGAGCAGGAGCTTCTGAGACTGGTGGAGGAATGTCCAGTTTTTCACTGCCTTTATCATTGAAGATGGAAACAATAATATCTAGGAGTGGTTGGTTTATCCGCCATGCACACATTCCAAGCTGGTTAAGAGAATCAAGTACTGGAAACAGTTGCCCAGGGGCACTCTTTTCCAAGAGCAATTGATGTTGTACTGCTCCCTCATTGCATCGCATAAGCTTGGCAGGAGTAAGCACATAGGCTCCAAAGTGGGAAGAAGTCCAAGGCAATGGAGGGCATCGCATTGGCATCACAGAAGACTCAAAAGTAAGAAGGGTCTCACCAGCATCCAACAATATTTGGCTATAAATTGGGTGGGGTTTGATGAGGCCAATCTGTGAACAGCAAAATATGAAAACATCAAAAGCATACTGAGTCTGGCAGAGAAAATCAGCTAACATTAGCAGCGTGTGCTTTGTATGGAGTATGGAGGCATTCAATGATTGCTATATGCTATAGATGTGGTCATTTCAAGGGCTATTCCTAGAATTGAAATGTATCTCCTATCCATAAGATTGGAGATAACTTTTTGGTTGGTGCGGTTCCAACCACTGGGATTGACCCTTGATCCCAAAAATGGGAAATTGACAGCAATTTTCAGGATCACTGGGGGTCCCAGCAGTCGGACCCTCACTGATCAGTAACTTTCTATGGACAGAGGTTAACTTTCAGTTCCAGGAACAATCTGTTTAAGAGATGTGTTGGCATATGGATCTGCATGGTAATATGAGATAAAGGATATGGTGGCAGGAGTTGGAAAGGATTTTTTTTCTACACTTAGTATTCTTATTGCGAAATCACATTTTCTACAAATATTAACAAAAGTACATAACTATCCAAACATACCTGGCGTGTGCTGCGGAAAGAATACATGTGGTACAGCACTGGTATGAGTTTTGGGTCACTCCGAGGACTAAACATGTTATTTTTTAATTTCACTGTTTGGACCATTAACTCTACCAGGTGTGTTCCTAACTGCACCAATAGAGACCGAGGCCAGAGGGAGAGCACACGTGGCAAACATGAGCCTCCAAATTTTTCATGCTCCAAGTTGTCCCACAATTCCCTTGGAAGGAGGCAAGAGGTCTGAATGTAAAACAAAAGGTATGAAATAAAGGTTTGCTACAAAAAACCAAAATAATATTGGTCTCGGCAGACTGCCTATATGTGGTCATCAGATGAAATAAAACTTACCTGTCCCTCTTCGGATAACAATTGGCTGTATTCCTTATACAAGTAGCGAATTCTGTCCATGTGACTTCCCTGCAATTGTCTCCGGATTGAAAACCTATTGTAAATTTTCATCCCCATATCTTGGGACAGCAATAAGAACGATTCTCCAGTAGGTGGAATCTTGGTCAAGGTCTAAGAAGAAGTGAACAATATAGTTTAGGGAGATATAAGATGATATAAGTGTAAGACTAGCACTGATTAGACTCTAGTCTGAAAATTCACGGACGTGTTTCTATTATCTCAGTGCCCTAAGGCTACGTGCCCACGTTGCAGATTAGCCTAAGGAATTATTGTGCAGATTCTGCATCTCTTGGCAGAAAACGCAGGTGCGGATTTGTCGTGTTTTTTTGTGCGGATTTGCTGCGGATTTTTTGCGTTTCTTACCACTGCGGATTTCTATAATGGAATGGGTCCAAAAACCAAAAACGCTGCAGATACGCACAAAAGAAGTAACATGCTACTTCTTTTAATCCGCAGCGTTTCCGTACAGAATTTTCCGCACCATTAGCACAGCGTTTTTTTTTTCTCATTGATTTACACTGTACTGTAAATCACTTGCGGATCTACAGCGTTTCTGCACGGTAAAAAACGCTGCGGATCCGCAGGAAATCCGCAACGTGTGCACATACCCTTACTCAGACCATGCTATATGGATTTTAATCTTTTTGAGATTTCTGCATGTGCCGCTTTCCTTCAATCCTCAACAAAAATGTACCTAGGCGTAAGCCTACAACAGGAGTCACACCCATGGACATGGAAAAGACTTGTAAAAATAAAGACATTGTACAGTATTGAGTTTCATGTGTGGCCATTATACAGCATGGAGCATCATGTGTGGCCATTATACAGTATGGAGCATCATGTAAGGGCCATTATACAGTATGGAGCACTGTGTGGTCATGATACAGTATAGAGCATCATGTGGGGCCATTATGCAGTATGGAGCATCATGTAAGGGCCATTATACAGTATTGAGCACTGTGTGGTCATTATACAGTATGGAGCATCATGTGTGGCCATTATACAGTATGGAGCATCATGTGTGGCCATTATACAGTATGGAGCATCATGTGGTCATTATACAGTATGGAGCATCATGTGTGGCCATTATACAGTATGGAGCATCATGTGTGGCTATTATACAGTATGGAGCATCATGTAGGGCCATTATACAGTATGGAGCATCATGTGTGGCCATAATACAGTATTGAGCACTGTGTGGTCATTATACAGTATGGAGCATCATGTGTGGCCATTATACAGCATTGACCACTGTGTGGTCATACAGTATGGAGCATCATGTGTGGCCATTATACAGTATGGAGCATCATGTGTGGCCATTATACAGTATGGAGCATCATGTGTGGCCATTATACAGTATGGAGCATCATGTGGTCATTATACAGTATGGAGCATCATGTGTGGCCATTATACAGTATTGAGCATCATGTGTGGCCATTATACAGTATGGAGCATCATGTGTGGCTATTATACAGTATGGAGCATCATGTAGGGCCATTATACAGTATGGAGCATCATGTGTGGCCATAATACAGTATTGAGCACTGTGTGGTCATTATACAGTATGGAGCATCATGTGTGGCCATTATACAGCATTGACCACTGTGTGGTCATACAGTATGGAGCATCATGTGTGGCCATTATACAGTATGGAGCATCATGTGTGGCCATTATACAGTATGGAGCATCATGTGTGGCCATTATACAGTATTGAGCATCATGTGTGGCCATTATACAGTATTGAGCATCATGTGGTCATTATACAGTATGGAGCATCATGTGTGGCCATTATACAGTGTGGAGCATCATGTGTGGCCATTATACAGTATGGAGCATCATGTGTGGCCATTATACAGTATGGAGCATCATGTAGGGCCATTATACAGTATGGAGCATCATGTGTGGCCATAATACAGTATTGAGCACTGTGTGGTCATTATACAGTATGGAGCATCATGTGTGGCCATTATACAGCATTGAGCACTGTGTGGTCATTATACAGTATGGAGCATCATGTGTGGCCTTTATACAGTATGGAGCATCATGTGTGGCCATTATACAGTATTGAGCACTGTGTGGTCATTATACAGTATGGAGCATCATGTGTGGCCATTTTTTTGTTTATAATTATTGTTTATGAAACAGTGTGATCAGCAGTGCTAGATGGGCGTGGTTGAGATGTGGATATGGGTGTGACTAGTTGTGAAATGGGTGTGGTCAGAGGCATGGCCTAAATTTTGCCGCGGCAAACTTCTTCAAAAGTTGGGAGGTATGGTTTGACTGGGCCCTTACCTGTATGTTTGAGGAAAAGGTGTGTGTAAATGGGTGTGGTTTTCCTACACACAAACACAGAACCTGTTAAAAATTTGAATCCCACCCCTGGGTCATGAGGTTATTCCTCTTCAGATACTCCAGCATAGCATCTCTTAGAACACCCTCCAGGATTTTACCCACAGTAGAGGTTAAGCTTACTGGCCTATAATTTCCGAGTTCAGTTTTTGTCCCCTTTTTGAATATTGGCACCACATTTGCTATACGGCCAGTCCTGTGGTACAGACCCTGTTATTATGGAATCTTTAAAGATTAAAAATAATGGTCTATCGGGGCGTGGCCTGGAGCCTGAACGGTGCAGACGTGGCTGGTACGAGCTCCCCAGATTTTTCAGCCTGGGAGCTCCAATCTTGCACCAAAATCCCCAAATAGCTCCAAAATTTGGAGACTACAGAGACCCCCACCCGGCGCTACCTGAATTTTGTGCTGAGGGAAGTTTCTTGAGGAGGAGACGCCGGCGGGAGCTTGCTGCGCCCCAGACAGAAGGCGCCATTACTACTTCCTCGTGGAGCCCCTGTGGTGAGGGAGCGGCGGGGGACAGATCTCCGGAAAGATCAGGACACAGGAGGCAAGGAGGGGGATTCTGCTAGGTGGGGAGTGAGTTACCTGATGTAGCCCCTCGGATCTCAGGGGTACTCACCGCGGCCAATTATTTGCTTATAAAAATTGCTATTGTTCATGGGCAAGCCCAGGAAATGCTTGGAAGTACTTTTGGACTCTACAGCCCACTCCACAGAGATGGATCGCTTCTTAACTGCTAATAAGCAACACAGAAACACTAGATCTCAGTCCTCTAATAAGCTTTCAGAGGACCGTTTATCTTCACAAGACTCAATGACCCCACACAACTCTCCTGAAAGGGCAACTGAGGAAGGTGATGATGGCAATGAACTTTCTGAGGACCTGAACGTACAGGATCTCAGCAAATTTATAAGGTCCCTCCCCACCAAAATAGACTTGGAGAAATTTGCCTGTAGAATAGAAAACTCCTATAAAAAAGAGCTTCAAGCATTAAAATCAGAATTTACAACCAGGGTGGAAGAGGTAGAGAACACTCAGGAACTCGTATTGCAAGAGTTACAAACTCACAGAGAAATCATAACAAACCATACTTTGAGACTGGAAGAATTAGCAACTGGAATGGAGGACCTAGAAAACCGTAACAGACGTGACAACATCAGGATACGTGGTTTACCGGAGTCCATAGGCCCGTCTGAGCTAGACCCCACAGTTCAGAAATTATTTCTTGAAATCCTAAAAGAAGAGGGGACAGGCACCATAGAATTTAACCGAATTCACAGATCCCTTGGCCCAAAACCACAATCAGACTCAAGGCGCAGAGACGTTATTTGCAGAATACAGTACTATAAAACTAAGGAATCTATAATGCTGGCCGCTAGACGGAAGGGCACAATTCATTTCTGCGGCACGCAGATTCTAATCTCGGACCTGTCCAGACGAACTCTGCAACTTAGAAGAGCTCTGCGTCCGCTACTGTCCCTTCTCCAGGAAAAAGACATTCCTTACAAGTGGGGCTTTCCATTCCAACTGATAGCCTTCAAAGGAGGGAAAACAGCTACCTTTCGTAACCTAGGTGATCTGGCCAACTTCTTAGGTACTTTTGAGTTGCCGATGACTGCCCTGCCTGATTGGCCAAGCTCTCCTCAGCTTCCAGATATATCACCGAGATGGTCAAAGGTTCAACGCTCCAAGCAACACAAGAAACATGATTTGCCATCAGATCAGACCTGAGAGTTTTTGTTTTTTCTAATTTCCGTTTGCCTTCAATGCAATTTAAACTAACTACTCTTTTCTGTCTGAACCACCCTAACTGTGGGTTTACTATTTGAGGGGAATTAGTCATGTTCTGCTATATGAATTGCCTCTATATAAGTTAATTTTGAATTCTTATCACTGAAGTCTAGCATAATATTGAGGTGTTATTAATCTAACTTTCTTTTCCAACACTTGTATTATCTAGCTAGAGCTCTAGTTTAATCCAAGCAGATATAGTTACCAATATCTGTAGTTTGACCCTACACAATGTTATGCAATTGTTGATATGTTTTTTTCTAGGCCGCGGGGGTGCCGGGGAGACCGAACCTCGCCCTTGGCTCTTCCTCACCCAAATTGATGCGAGTGGTAGCTCCTAAGTACATCACCGCGTCAAGATTTCCTCCTATAGGTGCTCAATCACCACACTTTCTTTTTTCTCTCTTAGCCTATACTCTATGGGTTTCTTTCTTCTCTCTCTCATAGCTTTCCCCTCTTTATTCCTTACCTTATCCCCTGTCCTAAGAAATTGCATGGACCTACCACTGACCTGGTTTCACTGTTCTCATAATCATTCATCTAACCAACATCTTGATTATGGCTAGAGTTAAATTTTGCTCTTTTAATGCCAAAGGGCTTAATATACCGGAAAAAAGAAGACAGGTATTGTACTCTAACCATAAGCAACGTGTCTCAATATTATTGCTACAGGAGACTCACTTTAAGACTGTGGGGTCGATTCTGCGGTCTGACCATGCACCTATTTACCTCACGATGCAACTGGACCCCTCTGTGAGATCCAGGTTCTCGTGGAGGCTGAACGAGAATCGTCTGCAGGATCCGACCTGTGTTTCGGAAGTGAAACGCTCCATTGAAGGTTTTATGGTGGACCATGTCGACGACCCCACGTCGCCCTCGATTAAATGGGAGACCTTAAAATGCATTCTGAGAGGCGTATTCATATCGCATGGCGCTCGTCTTAAAAGAGAGCGGACAGAAGAAATCACAGAATTGTCCTCTCAGATTTACAAACTCGAAGCAAAACATAAACAGGATCTCTCCCCACTCACTCTGTCGGAACTGTCCTCGGCCAGACAAAAACTACTCACTATCCTAGATCAGAAATCCCGGTGTCTGAGAGAAAGAATAAAGAGTCGCTTCTATCATCTAGGTAACAAAAGTGGCAAACTTTTGGCGAGGGCTCTGCACCCCAGAGGTCCCCAAACATTCATCCCATACATTAAAAATTCCAGAGGCAAAAAAGTTTATAGCACGCAGGACATACTATCTAGCTTTCACGATTACTATAGTTCACTCTATAACCTAAAGGGCCATTACAGTGATCTTCCCCCGCACTCACTTCGGGATGAAATTAAATCATATATCCAGTCAAATCGGCTTCCTGCGGTCTCGGAGGAGTGCCTAGTGGCGTTAGAGGATGATTTTTCATTAGAGGAACTCTCCTCTGTGGTCGGAGACTTGAAGTCGGGTAAGAGCCCTGGCCCTGATGGCTTCACTGCCAGCTTCTATAAACAGTTCTCGGATCTGCTGTGCACTCCGCTGTTGACCTCTTGTAATTATGTAGCCTTGGGGGGGGGTCTTTTCCACCACAGGCACTAGCGGCGCATATAACAGTCATCCCTAAGCCGGAGAAGGATCTTCTGTTGTGCAGTAGTTATCGTCCCATCTCACTTATCAATGTAGATGTAAAAATTTATGCCAAAATGATAGCCCAAAGATTAAAGGGTCTTTTACCCCATCTGATCAACCAAGACCAGGTCGGTTTCATCCCGGGAAGAGAGGCGAGGGATAATACCATAAGATCTATCTCCCTGATTGATAGGTCAAACAGAGGTGGAGACCCCATGTGTACACTTTCAATTGATGCTGAGAAGGCATTCGATAGAGTGGGATGGGAATTCATGCAGGGAGCTCTGGAGGGCATTGGGTTAAAAAAGAGGATGTTGCGGAGTATCATGGCACTCTACGAGACTCCTTCGGCACAGGTCAAAGTAAACGGATCTCTGTCGAACTCCATACAAATCCGTAACGGCACTAGGCAGGGGTGCCCCCTCTCACCCTTATTATATGTCTTAACCATGGAGCATTTAGCCACCGTGATCCGCAGCAACCCATCTATTAAGGGTGTGGAGATTCAGCCAGAAGAACATAAACTGGCCCTGTTTGCTGACGATGTACTCTTGTACATCACTTCTCCTGTAACCACCATTCCCAACATCATCTCAGAGCTTCAGAGATTTGGGGTCCTAAGTAATTTCAAGATAAACTCACATAAATCAGAAATTCTGAATGTCTCACTCCCGCCCTCCTTAGTTTCCCAGCTACTCGCCTCTTTCCCATTCAGATGGCAAACAGATTCCCTTAGATACTTGGGCATTACTCTTACCTCAAAAACAACACAGCTTTACGAAGCTAATTACAGACCGGCTCTCCGCAGAATGGAGATAGATTTGGAAAAGTGGAATAAACTTCATCTATCTTGGCTGGGTAGAATTAATTCCATCAAGATGGATTTGCTGCCACGCCTCCTCTATTTTTTCCAGACAGTCCCCATGGCCCTTCCGCCCTCCTTTTTTTCCAGGCTCAAGGCTATGATCACACTATATATCTGGTTCGGCAAGCGCTCACGTCTATCATATCAGCTCTTAAGCAGATCCAAACAAACAGGAGGACTAGGCCTCCCAAACTTCCAACTTTACAATTATGCATCCCTGGGAACATGTGTCATAGACCTTTTCCATCACGCACATACCAAAAAATGGGTTAACTTGGAATTTAATCTCTCGACGACCAATCCTATCGCCAACATTTGGCAAAAGAAAAACACACAGGAACCGAGGGAGAAATTCCCCCTCCTCACAAGAAATCTAGTGCTCTTCATTAAAAATGGTAGCCAAAATCTCAACATTTCCTCGATACCGGGACCCATGACCCCAGTTATCGACAATCTAGACTTTCCAGCCGGACGGGATAAAACTTTCTTTCTACATAAACATAAAGACAATCACCCAGTAATTTATGATTACATAAACCAAACTGATATACAGCCCCTACGATCCCTCTTTGCCGAATCAGATCCACCCCCTGGATCATGGTTTCCCTATGATGAGCAAATAAAAAGTTTCATTAAAGTGATCTCTAAACAAACCAACATTTTTAGACCCCTCACTCCCTTCGAGTCGGCATGCCTGGGTGCAGGCCCTCCTACGCGCTTGGTATAATTCTTGTATAAGATGTTCCAGGACCATCAGGTAACTGTATTTGGCTCTCCTGCTTTCTTTGCGAAATGGGAGAATGATCTAAACAAAACCCTTTCACCAGAGGATAGATCCAAGTGTCTCCTTCATACGTTCAGATCTTCGCTGTGCGCTGACTACCAGGAGAGAAGCTATAAACTATTGTCTCGATGGTATAGATGCCCGGACAATATACATAATATGTTTACATCCACTCCAGATGTTTGCTGGAGGTGCTGGACAGAAAAGGGATCATACTCACATATTTGGTGGTCTTGTCCTCCTATTTATAAATTTTGGAAGGAGGTATTTGACCTTCACAACAGATTATCCTTTTATAGGATGCAGCCGACTATAGAGCTGGCCTTGTTATCGATTTGTGATCTTTCCATCGCCAAATTTAAGAGAGGTCTTCTTAGACATTTCCTCACTGCCGCACGCAATTTGATACCTAGGTACTGGAAACAATCCAATTCCCCATCGCGCTCTGACCTTGTTGTGGAATTGAACCACATATATAGAATGGAGCAATTGATTGGACAGGACACAGGCACCCTAGACAGGGTGTTGAACATATGGTCTCCATGGATCATGTTCAGGGAGACTCCGGATTTGATATCTTGGATAGAACACGGTTGATTGTAGACGGGAAACCAGGTCCCAATCCGCACCCTCCCTTACCCCTCTCCTCTTTCCCCTCTCTTCTCCCTTTTCTCTCCTTTATCTACTCTCGAACATTATTAGAGTTTAAGCTATTTTGAAATTGTCATATAACGCTTTCAGAAGTTGTTCCAGCTCTTACAGCGTAACCGACTCCTTGTGTTTACACGAAGGAGGACAGAAAGAATTTTAGTAATCAAAGTTACTCTAAACCAGAACTCTTTTTTTTTTTTTTTATTTGAATGTTTGCACCGCTGGTGTTTAATCATATATGTGTCTGATGATGATTGGTTCTGTATTGACTATTTCCATGCAACTTGTTTCAATAAAAAGATTTACACAAAAATAATGGTCTATCAATGACAGTACTTAATTCCTACTGTACTCGGGGGTGTATCCCATCCGGGCCCGGAGATTTTTCAATTTTAGTGATTTTTGGACTCCGCCGTACTTCCTGCTGGGATAAGCAGGTGACATTTAATGGGGAATTTTTGTTATCACTGATCATATTGTCTGACATGGAATTCTCTTGTGCAAATACTGTTGAAAAAAGTCATTTAGCATATTGGCTTTTTCCTCATCCTCATCCACCATTTCACCCAGACTATTTTTAAGTGGGCCATCAATCTCATTTTTTAGTTTATTACTATTTACAGTTAAGTCCATATATATTTGGACAGAGACAACATTTTTCTAATTTTGGTTATAGACATTACCACAATGAATTTTAAACAAAACAATTCAGATGCAGTTGAAGTTCAGACTTTCAGCTTTCATTTGAGGGTATCCACATTAAAATTGGATGAAGGGTTTAGGAGTTTCAGCTCCTTAACATGTGCCACCCTGTTTTTAAAGGGACCAAAAGTAATTGGACAATTGACTCCAAGGCTATTTCATGGACAGGTGTGGGCAATCCCTTCGTTATGACATTCTCAATTAAGCAGATAAAAGGCCTGGAGTTGATTTGAGGTGTGGTGCTTGTATTTGGAAGGTTTTGCTGTGAAGTAAACATGTGGTCAAAGGAGCTCTCCATGCAGGTGAAACAAGCCATCCTTAAGCTGCGAAAACAGAAAAAACCCATCCGAGAAATTGCTACAATATTAGGAGTGGCAAAACCTACAGTTTGGTACATTCTGAGAAAGAAAGAAAGCACTGGTGAACTCATCAATGCAAAAAGACCTGGGCGCCCATGGAAGAAAACAGTGGTGGAGGATCGCAGAATAATCTCCATGGTGAAGAGAAACCCTTTCACAACAGCCAACCAAGTGAACAACACTCTCCAGGAGGTAGGCGTATCAATATCCAAATCTACCATAAAGAGAAGACTGCATGAAAGTAAATACAGAGGGTTCACTGCATGGTGCAAACCACTCATAAGCATCAAGAATAAAAAGGCTAGACTGGAATTTGCTAAAAAACATCTAAAAAAGCCAGCACAGTTCTGGAAGAACATTCTTTGGACAGATGAAACCAAGATCAACCTCTACCAGAATGATGGAAAGAGAAAAGTATGGCGAAGGCGTGATACAGCTCATGATCCAAAGCATACCACATCATCTGTAAAACACGGCGGAGGCAGTGTGATGGCTGGGGCGTGCATGGCTGCCAGTGGCACTGGGTCACTAGTGTTTATTGATGATGTCACACAGGACAGAAGCAGCCAAATGAATTCTGAGGTCTTCAGAGACATACTGTGTGCTCAGATCCAGCCAAATGCAGCCAAACTGGTTGGTCGTCGTTTCATACTACAGATGGACAATGACCCAAAACATAAAGTCAAAGCAACCCAGGAGTTTATTAAAGCAAAGAAGTGGAATATTCTTGAATGGCCAAGTCAGTCACCTGATCTCAACCCAATTGAGCATGCATTTCACTTGTTAGGCTACGTTCACACGATCCTTTTTTCACTGCGGATTTTTCACGTCCTTTTTCGGGAAAATCCGCAGTGAAAAACGGCGGTGCTTCTCTCTGCGGTTTTGTGTCCTTTTTCTACTGCGGATTCCACTGCGGGTTTCCAACTGCAGTTTCCTATTGGTGCTGTTGGAAACCCGCAGCGGAATCCGCAGAAAGAATTGACATGGTACTTCTTTTTTCTGCAGGCAAATCTGTGCGGATTTGCCGGCGAAAAAAAGGATCGTCGGCACAGCGGATTTTGTTTTCCATAGGGTAACATTGTACTGTACCCTGCATGGAAAACTGCTGCGGATCCGCAGCTGCAATTCCGCTGCGGATCCGCAGCAAAAACCGCATCGTGTGAACATAGCCTTAAAGACTAAACTTCAGACAGAAAGGCCCACAAACAAACAGCAACTGAAAACCACCGCAGTGAAGGCCTGGCAGAGCATCAAAAAGGAGGAAACACAGCGTCTGGTGATGTCCATGAGGCAGTCATTGCCAACAAAGGGTTTTCAACCAAGTACTAGAAAAAACGAACATTTGATTTAAAATTATTTAATCTGTTCAATTACTTTTGGTCCCTTTAAAAATAGGGTGGCACATGTTAAGGAGCTAAAACTCCTAAACCCTTCATCCAATGTTAATGTGGAAGGTATACACAAATGAAAGCTGAAAGTCTTAACTTCAACTGCATCTGAATTGTTTTGTTTAAAATTCATTGTGGTAATGTCTATAACCAAAATTAGAAAAATGTTGTCTCTGTCCAAATATATATGGACGTAACT
This sequence comes from Ranitomeya variabilis, assembly GCF_051348905.1. Classification (NCBI taxonomy): domain Eukaryota; kingdom Metazoa; phylum Chordata; class Amphibia; order Anura; family Dendrobatidae; genus Ranitomeya; species Ranitomeya variabilis. The sequence continues at coordinate 524,190,058 of NC_135232.1, forward strand.
GTATGTAGTTAACCCCTTTACCCCCAAGGGTGGTTTGCACGTTAATGACCAGGCCAATTTTCACAATTCTGACTACTGTCCCTTTATGAGGTTGGAACGCTTCAACGGATCCTGATGATTCTGACATTGTTTTCTAGTGACATATTGTACTTCATGATAGTGGTAAAATTTCTTTGATATTACCTGCGTTTATTTGTGAAAAAAACGGAAATTTGGTGAAAATTTTGAAAATTTCGCAATTTTCCAACTTTTAATTTTTATGCAATTAAATCACAGAATATGTCACACAAAATACTTAATAAGTAACATTTCCCACATGTCTACTTTACATCAGCACAATTTTGGAACCCAATTTTTTTTTTTTAGGGAGTTATAAGGGTTAAATATTGACCAGCAATTTCTCATTTTTACAACACCATTTTTTTTTTAGTGACCACATCTCATTTGAAGTCATTTTGAGGGGTCTATATGATAGAAAATAACCACGTGTGACACCATTCTAAAAACTGCACCCCTCAAGGTTCTCAAAACCACATTCAAGAAGTTTATCAACCCTTCAGGTGTTTCACAGGAATTTTTGGAATGTTTAAATAAAAATGAACATTTAACTTTTTTTCACAAAAAATTTAGTTCAGCTCCAATTTGTTTTATTTTACCAAGGGTAACAGGAGAAAATGGACCCCAAAAGTTGTTGTACAATTTGTCCTGAGTACGCCGATACCCCATATGTGGGGGTAAACCACTGTTTGGGCGCATGGCAGAGCTCGAAAGCGAAGGAGCGCCATTTCACTTTTCAATGCAAAATTGACTGGAATTGAGATGGGACGCCACGTTGCGTTTGGAGAGCCCCTGATGTGCCTAAACATTGAAACCCCCCCACAAGTGACACCATTTTGGAAAGTAGACCTCCTAAGGAACTTATCTAGATGTGTGGTGAGCACTTTGACCCAATAAGTGATTCACAGAAGTTTATAATGCAGAGCAGCAAAAATAAAAAATCATATTTTTTCACAAAAATGATCTTTTCGCCCCCAGTTTTGTATTTTCCCAAGGGTAACAGAAGAAATTGGACCCCAAAAGTTGTTGTCCAATTTGTCCTGAGTACGCTGATACCCCATATGTAGGGGGGAACCACCGTTTGAGCACATGGCAGAGCTCGGAAGGGAAGGAGCGTCATTTGGAATGCAGACTTAGATGGATTGGTCTGCAGGCGTCACATTGCGTTTGCAGAGCCCCTAATGTACCTAAACATTAGAAACCCCCCACAAGTGACCCCATATTTGAAACTAGACCCCCCAAGGAACTTCTCTAGATGAGTTGTGAGAAGTTTGAACCCCCAAGTGTTTCACTACAGTTTATAACGCAGAGCCGTGAAAATAAAAAATCCTTTTTTTTCCACAAAAATTATTTTTTAGCCCCCAGTTTTGTATTTTCCCAAGGGTAACAGAAGAAATTGGACCCCAAAAGTTGTTGTCCAATGTGTCCTGAGTACGTTGATACCCCAAATGTTGGGGTAAATCCCTGCCTGGGCGCACGGGAGAGCTCGGAATGGAAGGGACACTGTTTTACTTTTTCAACACAGAATTGGCTGGAATTAAGATCGGACGCCATGTCGCGTTTGGAGAGCCCCTGATGTGCCTAAACAGTGGAAACCCCCCAATTATAACTGAAACCCTAATCCACACACATCCCTAACCCTAATCCCAACGGTAACCCTAACCACACCCCTAACCCTGACACACCCCTAACCCTAATCCAAACCCTATTCCCAACCGTAAATGTAATCCAAACCCTAACTTTAGCCCCAACCCTAACCCTAACTTTAGCCCCAACCCTAACTGTAGTTTTAACCCTAGCCCCAACCCTAACCCTAGCCCTAATGGGAAAATAGAAATAAATACATTTTTTTAATTTTTTAATTTTTCGCTAACTAAGGGGGTGATGAAGGGGGGGTTTGATTTACTTTTATAGCGGGTTTTTTAGCGGATTTTTATGATTGCCAGCCGTTACACACTGAAAGACGCTTTTTATTGCAAAAAATATTTTTTGCTTTACCACATTTTGAGAGCTCTAATTTTTCCATATTTTGGTCCACAGAGTCATGTGAGGTCTTGTTTTTTGCGGGACGAGTTGACGTTTTTATTGGTAACATTTTCGGGCACGTGACTTTTTGATCGCTTTTTATTCCGATTTTTGTGAGGCAGAATGACCAAAAAACAGCTATTCATGAATTTCTTTTGGGGGAGGCGTTTATTCCGTTCCGCCTTTGGTAAAATGGATAAAGCAGTTTTATTCTTCGGGTCAGTACGATTACAGTGATACCTCATTTATATAATTTTTTTTATGTTTTGGTGCTTTTATACGATAAAAACTTTTATAGAAAAAATAATTAATTTTTGCATCGCTTTATTCTGAGGACTATAACTTTTTTATTTTTTCTTTGATGATGCTGTATGGCAGCTCGTTTTTTTGCGGGACAAGATGACGTTTTCAGCGGTACCATGGTTATTTATATCCGTCTTTTTGATCGCGTGTTATTCCACTTTTTGTTTGGCGGTATGATAATAAAGCGTTGTTTTTTGCCTCTTTTTTTTTGCGGTATTCACTGAAGGGGTTAGCTAGTGGGACAGTTTTATAGGTCGGGTCGTTACGGACGCGGCGATACTTTGTCCCCTCCCTGCGCGATGCTTCCCTGTACCGCCGGTACACTGCGATCATGTTTGATCGCAGTGTGCCGGGGGTTAATGTGCCGGGGGCGGTCCGTGACTGCTCCTGGCACATAGTGCCGGATGTCAGCTGCGATAGTCAGCTGACACCCGGTCGCGCTCCCCCCGTGAGTGCGGCCGATCGCGCTGGACGTACTATCCCGTCGGTGGTCATATGGACCCACCCAACCTCGACGGGATAGTACGTCCGATGTCAGAAAGGGGTTAAAGAATATTTTGGGATTATTTTTACTCTCTCTGGCAATGAGTTTCTCTGTCTCAATCTTTGCTGCCTTGATTTGCTTTTTACAGAATTTAATTTTCTGTATTTATTTAATGCCTCTTCACGACCTACTTCCTTTAATTCTCTAAATGCTTTCTTTTTGTCACTTATTGTGCCCCTTACAGCTCTATTTAGCCATATTGGTTTCCTCCTATTTCTAGTATGTTTATTCCCATACGGTATATACTGTGCACAGATCCTATCCAGGATGCTAATAAACGTCTCCCATTTTCTTTGTGTACTTCTATGCCTCAGGATATAGTTCCAGTTTATTGCACTAAGATCATCTACTACACATCTTATTAAAGGATACATGAAAGCTTATTATTTTGTGATCACTATTACCCAAGTCACACCCATCCCTTATATTTTTAACCCTTATAACTTACTAACAAAACAAAAAAATGTTTCAAAATGTATTCTGATGTAAAGTAGACATGTGGAAATGTTATTTATTAACTATTTTGTGTGACATCTCATTGTAATTTAACCCCTTAACCCCCAAGGGTGCTTTGCACGTTAATGACCGGGCCAATTTTTACATTTCTGACCACTGTCCTTTTATGAGGTTATAACTTTGGAATGCTTCCATGGATCCCGTTGATTCTGACACTTTTTTTTTGTAACATACTGTACTTCATGTTCGTGGTAGTATTTATTTGATATGACTTGCCATTATTTGTGAAAAAAATGGAAATTTGGTTAAAATTTAGAAAATTTCGCAATTTTTCAACTTTGAATTTACTTACCCTTAAATCACAGAGATATGTCACACAAAATACTTAATAAGTAACATTTCCCACATGTCTACTTTACATCAGCACAATTTTGGAACCAACATTTTTTTACTGTTAGGAAGTTATAAGGGTTAAAAGTTAAACAGCGATTTCTCATTTTTACAACACCTTTTTTTTTTTTGTAGAGACCACCTCACATTTGAAGTGACTTCGAGGGGTCTATATGACAGAAAATACCCAAAAGTGACACCATTCTAAAAACTGCACCCCTCAAGGTGCTCAAAACCACATTCAAGAATGTTTAAAAATAAAAAAGAACATTTAACTTTTTTCACAAAAAATTTACTTCAGATCCAATTTTTTTCATTTTACTAACTGTAACAGGAGAAATTGGACCCCATGAGTTGTGAAATTTGTCCTGAGTACGCTGATACCCCATAAGTGGGGGTAAACTTCTGGGCGCACGGGAGAGGTCGGAAGGGAAGTAGCGCCATTTGACTTTTCAATGCAAAATTGGCTGGAATTGAGATCGGACGCCATGTCTCGTTTGGAGAGCCCCTGATGTGCCTAAATAGTAGAAACCCCCACAATTGATACCATTTTGGAAACTAGACCCCCCAAGGAACTTATTTAGATGTGTGGTGAGCACTTTGAACCCCCAAGTGCTTTACAGAAGTTTATAACAGAGCCATAAAAATAAAAAAAATCATATTTTTTCCACAAAAATGATGTTTTCGCCTCCAATTTTTTTATTTTCCCAAGGGCAACAGGAGAAATTGGACCCCAAAAGTTGTTGTGCAGTATTTCTTGAGTACGCTGATACCCCCATATGTAGGGGAATGCTACTTTTGAGGCACAGTGGAAAGCTCAGAAGGGAAGAGGCGCCATATTGGAGTTCAGATTTTGCTGGAATGGTTTGAGGGTGCCAAGTCACATTGGCAGAGCCACTAAGGTGCCAGAACAACAGAAACCCCCTATATGTGAACTCATTTTACAAACTACACTCCCCAATGAATTCATCTAGGTGTGCAGTGATCATATTGACACCACCATGTGCTTCACAGAATTTTATACCACTGAGCGGTACATAAAGAATAAGTTACATTTGTACCACTAAAATATTGTTTTAGTCCCACATTTTTTAATTTTTCTAAGGACTAATAGGAAATATCTTTACAACAAATTGAGGTCCATTTGTTCCCGAGTGTGCCAATACCCTTAATGTAATCGGGAAATATTTTTTAGGCACAGTGCTATGCTCAGAAGGCAAAGAGCGACAGATTTTATTGTTACGGTGTGCAGGTGCCATTACCCACTGGGAGATCCCATGAGGTGCCAGAACAGTAGAACCCGCCATAAGTGGCCCCATTTAAGAACTACACCTCTCAATGAATTAATCTAGTGATGCAGTGATCATATTGACACCATGGGTGTGTCACAGAATTTTATACCATTGGGAAGTGAAGACAAAATAAAATTTTCACCATCAAAATTTTGTTTTAGCCAAAGATTGTTCATTTTCACACAAATAGTGGGTAAAAATGGCACCAAAATTTGTCCCACAATTTCTACTGAGCGTGGCAATACCCCATGTGACTGTACAGTACTACTTAGCCATACGGAGAGACTCGGGAGGAGCAGAGTGCTATTTGCCTATTCAAGTGAATGGGTGTGTGCACAAGTCAGTGTGTCTCCACGGACCGTGTGTCTGTTGGCAAAAGACGCTGACATGTCCATTTTTTAATTTCAGCATGGGCCACAAAACGCATAACGCACATGGATGTCATCTGTGTTTCATTCATCGGCATTGGGGAAGAATCGTTACAGTAAGTGCTGTTCCCCGTCATCGGGTGCTGAACACAGCTCTCATCATTCTCCCCTGCTCTGCCGGTGATCGGCGCGAGCTGAGAAGAATGATGAGAGTTACATTTAAGTGATAAAAGAGCAGGCGGCGGCTGATAGGACTATTACTCCCATCAGCCTATTCCTGCTGCTACTGCTAACAGTGACAGCAGGAGCGACAGGGGGTATTCATCAGCCGCAGCCTGCGCTATAAATAAATAAATGAAAAAAAATGGGTTCCCCTGTATTTTCTATGATCAGCCAAGCAAAACTCACAACTGTTTTTTTTTTTTTTAAATTATTAAAATAAATAATTTAAAAAAACAGCGTGGGGTTCCACCCATTTTTGACAACAGGCCTTGCTAAAGCTCACAGCTGGGAGCTGGTAATCTCAGGCTGGTAAGGGGCCATGGATATTGAAAAAAAAAAAAAAATAGCAGACTGCAGCTGTCCAGAAAAGGCACATCTATAAGATGTGCCAATTCTGGCGCTTTGCCCAGCTCTTCCCACTTGCCCTGTAGCGGCTGATAACCACTGGTGAATGAGCTGCTGGGAACGTAGCGTCAGTGACTGGGGGTGACGTCAAAGAGGTTACCACCGGTCACTGGGCAGCGTTCACAGTCTGGCTGCGCTGCGGTGAGATCCCCACTAGCACCATGAGCGCTCAATGACCGAGGGTGATGTCATAGAGGTTACCTCTGGTAACAGTGAGCTGGTGCTAGCTGGGATCTCACCGCAGCTCAGCCCGGCTAGGAACAGAGCCCAGTGACTGGAGCTAACCTTGATGATGTCACCCCCAGTTACTGAAGCTGCGTTCCCAGCAGGATCATTCACCACTGGTTTTCAGCCGCAAAGGTCACATCTTGGCACCGTTCAGGTTGAAAATGAATTTTACCCAGACATGGATTACGGCGTGGGACACAACGACGGACAGGTATGGTATATTGTTGTTTTTTATTTTTATTATTACAGGAGATCGAGGGCTTCGGTGGAATTAGACGAGGTTGTAAGTATTTATTATATTATATTTAAATATTTTATTATATAATTGAGAATATTAAAGGAGTCTGTGTCATTTTTTTTAATTAAAGGACTTTATTCTGGCTGTGCCTTTATTTACCATATAACTACAGGATTAGTAATGGAGAGGTGTCTTATAGACATCTCTCCATTACTAAGCCGTGGGGTCTTGATGTCACCTGACAATACAAAGGTGACATCAACCTCACAAATATGAACCCCACTTGCCATCGCTACTGGGCAAGTGGGAAGAGCCAGAATTGGCGCATCTAATGGATGTGCCTTTTCTTGACAGTTGCGGGCTGCTATTTTTAGGCTGGGTGGGGGTGGGGGTGGGGGGGTCAATATCCATGGCCCCTTACCAGCCTGAGAATACCAACCCCCAGCTGTGAGCTTTAGCAGGACTGGTTGTCAAAAATGAGGGGAACCCCACGCCGTTTTTTTAAATTATTTATTTAAATAATTTTTTAAAAAACAGCGTGGGGACCTCTCTATTCTTGATAACCAGCCTTGCTGAAGCTGACAGCTGAGGGTTGCAGTCCCCAGCTGTATGTTTTGCCTGGCTGGTTATAGAAAATACAGGGGAACCCACACCATTTTTTTTCATTTATTTATTTATAGCGCAGGCTGATGAATACCCCCAGCCGCTCCTGCTGTCACGGTTATTCGCAGCAGAAGGGATAGGCTGATGGGAGTAACTCTTATCATTCTCCCTTGCTCGCACCAATCGCCGTGTTTAGCACTTGGTGCCGGTGGAACAGCTCTTACTGTAACGCTTCTTCCCTGGCCCCGTCCGTGTGGTACTTATGCGCCACACGTGTGCCACAAGAATTACACACACGGACACTGACATCTCCTGTACTGGAAATATCAGGCCATGTGAAAGAGACCTTATAACAGGTTTTTACGTTTTGCAGACGTCACACACGGAGACACTTTTTATTGCAACAAATAGTTTTTGCATCGCCACATTTTGAGAGCTATAATTTTTCCATATTTTGGCCCAGAGAGTCATGTGAGGTCTTGTTTTTTGCAGGACGAGTTGACATTTTTATTGGTATCATTTTTGGGCACATGACATTTTTTGATCACTTTCCATTTTGATTTTTGGGAGCCAGAGTGAACAAAAAGAGGGATTTTTGGTTCTTACCGTAAAATCTCTTTCTTGGAGCCTTCATTGGGGGACACAGGTAATCATGGGTGTATGCTGCTGTCACTAGGAGGCTGACACTATGCAAATAAAGAAGTAACTCCTCCCCGGCAGTATACACCCTCCGACAGGCACCAGGCAACTCAGTTGGTGCAAAAGCAGTAGTAGGAACAGGTAATATAAAACTCAACCTATGTACCAACCCACAACAACGGCCCGTTGGCCAACACGGTACAACTTCAAGAGAGGGTGCTGTATCCCCCAATGAAAGCTCCAAGAAAGAGATTTTACGGTAAGAACCAAAAATCCCTCTTTCTTTCTCGCTTCATTGGGGGACACAGGTAACCATGGGACGTCCAAAAGCAGTCCCTAGGGCGGGATATTCTGCAGAAAAAGAGGAGTTAGGTCGGCCGGTGAGAAACCGCCGCCTGCAGTATCTTCCTACCCAGGCTCGCGTCCGCAGAAGCATGAGTATGCACCTTGTAGAATTTGACAAAGGTGTGAATGGATGACCATGTTGAGGCCTTGCAAACCTGCGAGGCCGAAGCTTGGTGACCAACTGCCCAGGAAGCTCTACCAGCCCGGGTAGAGTGAGCCTTCACCCCCGAAAGGAGGCCGTTTGTCTTGGATACGGTATGCCTCCAGAACCGCCGAACGGATCCAACGAGCAATTGTGGACCTGGAGGCGGGGAGCCCCTTTCGACGACCTTCCGAGACGATGAACAGAGGATCGGCCTGACGAAAGGAAGCAGTTCTGGAAAAATAGATCCAGATAGCCCTGACCACATACAACTTTGAAGGGATTTCTCCAAGGGATGAACCGGGAAAGGGCACAAGGAAGGGAGGACAATGTCCTCATTGATGTGAAAGGCCAAGACTACCTTCGGTAAGAAGGAAGGAACCGGTCGAAGAACCATCTTGTCCTGGTGAAGGACTAGAAAGGGAGAACGACAGGATAATGCCGCCAGCTCCGACACTCTTCTAATGGAGATGATGGCGACCAAGAAGGCTACCTTCCAAGATAGAAGCGAAAAGGAAATGTCCTGAATCGGTTCAAAAGGTGCACGCTGGAGGGCTTCTAAAACGAGGTTGAGATCCCAAGGCTCGACAGGAGGACGATAAGGGGGAGCTATATGAGCGACCCCCTGGATGAAGGTCCTCACCTGAGGCAGGGAGGCCAGGTCTCTTTGAAAAAGAATGGACAGAGCGGAAATCTGACCCTTCAAGGTGCTAAGGGAAAGACCCGAATCTAGACCCGCTTGAAGGAATCTGAGAAGGGATGGAAGGGAAAAACTCATAGGAAACAGTCCTGACACCACCGGAAAAAGGCCTTCCAACATCTGTGGTAAATACGCGAGGAATCAAGGAAGACTTCTGGTAATTGATTATCCAGCCAAGGCGAAGAAGCGTGTCCAGAGTAAGCTGGAGGCTCTGGCTGCAATCCCGACGGGATGGGCCCTTGATCAAGAGGTCGTCGAGGTATGGGATTACCAGAATCCCCTTTGAACGTAGAATGGCCATGACAGCTGCCATGACCTTCGTAAAGACCCTGGGTGCAGACGCCAGACCGAAAGGGAGAGCTGATAATGATGTTCTTGGATCGCGAAACGGAGGAACCTCTGATGCTGTACGCAAATAGGAACGTGAAGGTACGCATCTCGGATGTCCACGGAATACAGAAACTCTCCTGGTTCCATGGATGCGACCACAGAGCGTAGAGATTCCATCTTGAAGCGTTGAATCAGGAGATGGCGGTTCAACTGCTTGAGAACCAAAATTGGACGGAGAGAGCCGTCCTTTTTTGGAACCACGAACAGGTTTGAGTAAAACCCCGAAAACCGCTCGCGATAAGGCACCGGAACTACGACTCCTGAGGCGAGGAGCGAATTGACGGCCTGGAGAAGCCCTGGGAGATGAGAGGGCTGTTTAGGAGGACGAGCAAGTAGGAAACGACTTCCTGGGGCGAAGAAAATTCTATTTTGTAGCCTAACGTGACGATCTCCCTGACCCAGGCGTCGTCGAATACCGATAGCCAAACCTCTGAGAACAGAAGAAGCCGGCGTCCCACCCTGGAGGGATTTCCAGGTGGGGGCAACCTGTGATTTATTAGAAAACCTGTGGCCCCGAGATCTAGATGGTTTTGCGGGGTGGCTCTTGGCCCTCCAGCGCGGTGGAGGCCAGAAAGAAGGTTTCCTTCGGTCCCCTTGAGAGGAAGAACTGTCCTGGTTGGGGTTTCCTGAGGAGGCGAAGGACCGAAAGGACTGGGGGCCCCTCCTGTTGAAGGAACGTTTAGGCTTGGACTGGGGTAAGGAGGTACTCTTACCACCCGTAGCGTCCGAGATCATTTGATCCAGCTGTGCGCCGAAGAGTCTAGAACCCTGGAAGGGCAGACCAGTGAGGGATTTTTTAGAAGCGGGATCAGCGTTCCACGCTTTTAGCCAAAGAATCCGGCGAATGGCCACAATGTTGCTGTTAGCCCTGGTGGAGCAGGCCGCCGCATTAAGGGAAGCATTCATGAGGTATTTACCCGCAAGAGAAATCTGATCCGCCAAATTAGATAGTTCCTCAGCAGGAGCAGAGGCCAAAATGCCCCTGCGCAGGGTTTTGGCCCATGCTGACACCGCCTTGGCTACCCAGGAGGAGGCGAAACTAGGGCAGAGGGAGGCTCCGGAAGCCTCAAATGCCGATTTTGCTAATGCCTCGATTTGTCTGTCTGTGGGGTCCTTAAGGGAAGCCGCGTCCGGGATAGACAGAACCATCTGAGAGGATAGCCTGGATACAGGAGGGTCGACCTTAGGAGACTCGGACCATTTGGAGACAAGGTCGGAGTGAAAAGGGTATAACACGTCTAGTCGTTTCCTGCCCGGGAAACGCTTACCAGGGTTTTTCCAGTGTGTAGAGGTAGTGTTGTCGAACTCCCTGTGATTAGGAAAAACCCTAGAGGGACGCTTAATCCGTTTAAACGGTACGGAGACGTCCTCAGAGCTTGCCTCATCCTCTTTAAGTTCGAGCGTCTGAATTATAGCTGAAATAAGGCTATCGACCATCTCCAGTGTTTCGGAAGTCTGATCTGCGTCAGAGTCAGATTCCGACTGAGAGGATAGATCAGACCCGACGTCCGCCTGCGAGGAGGGGGAACGGGCAGATAGGGGAATCCCGGTGTGGTCCAGGGAACTGGAAGAAGATCTAGACAAGGTCCCTTTTCTGTCTCTTTTGTCCGGTCGGCCTGTGAGGGTCTTGGACAGGTGCGAGTGAATCGCCGTGTGAGGCGTTCGTGGCACTGGTGGCATTAGATAGAAAGCGGGATAAGTTCAAGTGCCTGGACCAGGGACTGAGACACCTTAGTCAGGTCAGACACTGATTGAGACATTGCAACAGCCCACTCCGGGGGAGGGGGGGTGCACTCATCCCGAGACCTAGGAGCTTCTTGAGGGGCTGACATGATGGGGAGAGGAACGCAGGATTGGCAGAAAGGGGAAGACTGACCTGAGGCCCACTTTTTCTTACAGAGAGCGCAGGCATAATGGATGGCCGTACTGGCAAAGGCCGGAGTGGGGTCAGACATAGGTAGAGATATTACCTTGTCCAGGAGCGGAAAAGTACTGTCGGGAGGAGTAGAGCCCGGGAGAGTAGTAGTGCTGAGCCTGCTGACAGAACAGCGACAGTGGTAGCCGCAGGAGTCTGTGCCTGTGTTCCCCCGAGATCCTCTTGTCCCACGCGGTGAGGAGACGCTGACAGGGAGCAGGAAGTCGCTGAAAGAGCGCGGGAACAGTGCAACGCTGTGGGCGTGCACAAGTGCCGAAGAGGGGAGCAGAAGAAACGCCCCCAAGAGCACTGAACTCCCGGATGCGTAATGCAGGGCGCCACAAGGGGGCGTGCAAGCCGGGGCTGAATGAAGGAGAAATAGCCGGGAGAAAAAATGGCGGGCGGGCGCACGCGCCCACAGGTTTCAATAAAAGGAGGGAAAAAAAGAAATACCAGCGTGTGTTCCCCCGCGGCGATAGCGCATCCCGCGCAGTCCATTCCCCTATCAAACAGAGGCCCTGGTAAGCTCTGACACTGAGGAGATCGCTTGCAGGGAGGAAGGGGGAAAGAGGTCGTCCTGTACTGTTGCTTGAAGACTCCCTACCTGCAGATGAGGAACACATCAGGATCCCTTGTGGAGTAGAGGGTCCTGGAAAAAGTCCTTCTCGGGCCACGAACTCCGGCGCAGAAGACGGCGTCGACGCCTAAACAAGGGGAGAGGGTCTCTGGAAGTGACCGCCATCTTCCTCTCAGCCCTCTCCGAGGAGAGGGATGAGGAGGGGAAACGGGCAGGACTGGCCACCGAGGAAAAATCACCCCAAATACCCGAATGGGTGACAGGGGACAAAGTCCTGCCCAGCGGGTCCGAGAGGGTGCGATGTGGGTGATACCACACTGCTCTCTCGGTCGCTCAAAGGGGGAAAACAGGGTAAGCAAAACTGCACCCTGTTACCCTGAAGAAAGTATCTGAAAAAGAAAGGGGGAAATGATTAACAACAAACGACAAATCCCTGTGAAAAATGCGGATCTGGGGTTAGATCCAGGTCCGCCTCCTACAGACACTAAGGGTACCATCACACTTAAACGATTTACCAACGATCACGACCAGGGATACGACCTGGCCGTGATCGTTGGTAAGTCGTAGTGTGGTCGCTGGAGAGCTGTCACACAGACAGCTCTCCAGCGACCAACGATGCCGAAGTCCCCTGGTAACCAGGGTAAACATCGGGTTACTAAGCGCAGGGCCGCACTTAGTAACCCGATGTTTACCCTGGTTACCATCGTAAATGTAAAAAAAAACAAACAGTACATACTCACATTCCGGTGTCACGTCCCTCGCCGTCTGGTTCCCGCACTGACTGACTACCGGCCATAAAGTGAAAGCAGAGCACAGCGGTGACGTCACCGCTGTGCTCTGCTTTCACTTTACGGCCAGCCGGCTCTCACAGTCAGTGCGGGAACCAGACGGCGAGGGACGTGACACCTGAATGTGAGTATGTAGTGTTTTTTTTTTTTTTTTTTTACATTTACGATGGTAACCAGGGTAAATATCGGGTTACTAAGCACGGCCCTGCGCTTAGTAACCCGATGTTTACCCTGGTTACAAGTGATCGCATCGCTGCATCGGTATCACACACACCGATCCAGCGATGACAGCGGGAGATCTAGCGACGAAAGAAAGTTCCAAACGATCTGCTACGACGTACTATTCTCAGCAGGGTCCCTGATCGCTACTGCGTGTCAGACACAGCGATATCGTATGGATATCGCTGGAACGTCACGGATCGTACCGTCGTAGCGATCAAAGTGGCAATGTGAGACGGTACCCTAAGCAAAAACTGAGTTGCCTGGTGCCTGTCGGAGGGTGTATACTGCCGAGGAGGAGTTACTTCTTTATTTGCATAGTGTCAGCCTCCTAGCGACAGCAGCATACACCCATGGTTACCTGTGTCCCCGAATGAAGCGAGAAAGAAAACAGCAATTCATGAATTTCTTTTTTTTTTTTTGGGGGGGGGGGGGGTCGTTTAGCGTTTATACCGTTCCGTGTGTAGTAAAATTGGTAAGGCAGTTTTATTCTTCAGGTCAGTATGATTACAGCAATACCTCATTTATATCTTTTTTATGTTTTGGCGCTTTTATACAATAAAAACTTATATATAAAAAAATATATATTTTTGCATCACTTTATTCTGGGAGCTATAACTTCTTTGATTTTTCCGATGAGAGATATATATATATATATATATATATATATATATATATATATATATATATATATATATATATATATATATATATATATATATATATATATATATATATATATATATATATATTTTTTTTTTTATTTTACTTTTTTTTTACTTTTTTTTACATTGTCCCACTATGGCACAATCACTTTTTGCAGGCTGATCGCTTCTATAGCATGCAGATGAAGCAGCATCTGCATGCTATGGAAGCTATCAGGGAGACTTGCTGATCGTGCACTGTGCATGATCAACAAGTTTCCTCAGTCTGGTGACCCGGATGTCGTCATGACGACATCTGCTCACGCCAGCAACGATCGGGACCGCACGTCACACCGCGGGGTCACCAATCTAAAGGCAGAGGGGCGGTCAGCCCTGTGCCAGCTTCCAGAATGCTGCGAACGTGTTTGATTGCAGTATTTCGGGGGTTAAAGTGCAGGAAACGGTCTGTGACCGCACCTAGTGCCGGGTGTCAGCTGTCAGAATTAGCTGATACCTGGCGGCGATCACCCGCGCACACCCTGTGAGTGTGGCCGATCGCTCAGACGTAATATTCGATCCATGGTCAAATTGGCCCACGTCACATGAACAGAATATTACGTCTGATGTCAGAAAGGGGTTAAGAACATGAGGATGAATGACCTCGGGGAGATCAAAACATCCAACACCGCGGAGACACCATCACGTGTTTCTCAACGCAGTGATCCTGAACACTGCCCCTATCTCGAGGGAAATATGGAAATGCATGTAGAAAAGCCGCGGAGACACCATCACGTGTTTCTCAACGCAAGCAATGAATAGCCAGGTCTTTCACCGGGAAGGAACAACCATGGGAAAGGCAGCATCCAATAAAGGAAAACTACCTATGCCAAAACATGGTATCCATCCACAGACAGCTGTTTCGGGATATTTGCCCCTCATCAGTGTGGAGTAGGAAACTGGCTATTAGGAGCAGTGCCTAGTGAAAAGACTACAAACATGAGGATGAATGACCTCGGGGAGATCAAAACATCCAACACCGCGGAGACACCATCACGTGTTTCTCAACGCAAAGGGGTTAAGGGCATGAAAATTAAAAGTATGAAAATTGCAAGTCATATCAAAGAAATGATACCACTATCATGAAGTACAATATGTCATGAAAAACAATCTCAGAATCAGTGGGATCCAGAGTTCCAGAGTTATTACCTCAAAGTGACAGTGGTCAGAATTGTAAAAATTTGTCTGGTCATAAATGTGCAAACCACCTTCAGGGGAAAAGGGGTTAATAAAGTTGTGAGGGCAGCAAGGGGGCTCAGTGGTTAACACTTCCGCCTTGCAGAACTGGAGTCCTGGGTTCAAATCACACCAAGGACAACATCTGCAAGGAGCTTGTATCTCTCCCTGCGATTGTGTGGGTTTCCTCTGGGTTCTAACTTTCCTAACTTTTCCTCCCACACTCCATACACATGCTGATAAGGAATTTAGACTGTGAGCCCCAATGGGGACAGTGATGACAATGTATGTAAAGCGCTGTGGAATTAGTGGCGCTATGTAAGAAAAGCATAATAAAGAAGTGGTATTATTTTAGTATATAGTTGCATTGGCTTATCTCTTTTCTTTGGATTCCCTTACTTACTAGGCCGTGCATACCCTGTATTCCTGAGATATACATTATCTCTCTTTAATGCCCCATGGCGTGGTGGCGTTTTGGATGTAGTATCCTTTCTCAAGCAGATAGATGGATAGATAGAGAGAGAGCTAGGCAGGAGGGCTGCTTATTGGAACTGTGTGATTAGGTAACGTAGATGGAAAAATAGAATTAGACTTACCGGTAATTTGGTTTCTAGGAACCTTCCACGACAGCATAAGAGGATGTTTCCATTCCCTAATGGGGCACAGGAAGCACAAGAGGTTAAAAGGCCCCTCCTACCTCCTATTCGCCAGTGACTTATAACGGATACCAAAGCACTAGCTACCTTAAAAATGGACCCAGGATTTATCCAAGGAAAGGGAGGGAATTAGTGCTGTCGTGGAAAGTTCCTAGAAACCAAATTACCGGTAAGTCTAATTCTATTTTCTCTAGTCACCTTCCACGACAGCATAGGAGGAGTACCAACCAATTCTGCACTAGGGGGGGATAATAGCCCGGAGAACTTTCCGGCCAAAGACTAGATCCCTATTGGACAATAAGTCCAATCTGTAGTGTTTGGTGAAGGTATGAGGTGAAGACCATGTTGCGGCCCTGCAGATCTGCTCGATGGAAGCTCCCGCTCTTTCTGCCCATGAAACTGAAGTAGATCTTGTAGAGTGGGCCTTGATCCCGATTGGAGGTGTTAAGTTCTGGGCCAGATAGGTTTCATGTATGGCCCTCTTGATCCAATTAGAGATGGTACTTTTTGCCACCTTCCTCCCCATATTCTGACCTGACAGATGGACAAACAAGTTTTGATCAACTCTGAAAGAGCTAGTTTGTTTAAGGTAGTGTAGAATAGTTCATTTAACATCAAGAGTATGGAACTCTTCTTTTGGGTTTGTCGGATTCTGGCAGAAGGAAGTTTGAATAATGTTCTGAGATCAATGAAAATCAGACACCACTTTCGGCAGAAAAGATGGATCAAGACGGAGGATTATATAGTCACCTGTAATTAACAAATAGGGTTCTCTAACCGATAAGGCTTGCAGCTCCCCCACACATCTTGCTGTGGTTATCGCTACCAGAAAGGCAGCTTTGTATGACAGGAATTTAGGAGTACAGGAAGTCAAGGGCTCGAATAGTGGTTGTGTGAGCCCCCTGAGGACTAGATTTAAGTCCCATGAAGGTACAATGGGTTGTTTCCTGGGCTGTGATCTGTGATCCAATGGTGGTTGGCCAGGTCTTGGTCAAAAATAGCGCTGAGAGCGGAAACCTGAACCTTCAGCGTGCTGGGTTTAAGGCCTAACTAACGCTGAAGGAAGTCCAATATTTGCAAGATATTCGGATGAAGTGGATCTGGACTATTAGGTAGACAAAGACGAGAATCTTTTCCACACTTTGCTATAGACCACATTAGTAACAGGCTTCCTGGATCTTTGCAAAGTAGAAATTACAGTATCCAACAGCCCTCTAGCACTCAGGACATGGGCCTCAGTAACCAGGCCGCTAGGTTCAACTTTTGATGTTGGAACGGCCCCTGAAGAAGATCGGCTTCTACAGGCAGGCAGACTGGTCCATCTATCTGTAGTTCGATGATGAGATTGAACCAGCTTCTTTTCGGCCATACTGGAGCCACTAGAATGGCACCTTCTTATTTTATTGGTCTTATTTTATAAGATGGTAAAGGAAGTTAGAAGACAGGCATGGAGAGAGGAATATGACAAGGATACTGAATTTTATGCCAAACGGGTACCTACGGAAAATGTTAAGTGAAGAATGAAGGTGCCCACCAGATCCTGCCCGATGACTGACTCCTCATCACCAAGAGGTTCAACAGACGTACCCTCAAACCAAGAGATGACAGCCCATTCCAAGTCCTGTCTACTACCACAGCAGTCCATGGGTCCACGCTTCCCACTGCAAGGAGATGCCAGATCCAGAATCCAGTGGTGGCTGCCACTCTTCATCCATCTGACACTTATCCTTCATCTAGCCCAAGGAGTAGCCAGTCACCAAAGGATAATCACTCATGAGGAGGGTATAGTGACATTTTGGTATAATATCTCCACCCCAAGAGTAACATATCAATTTGACTATTGCCTCATAGTAGAATGCCCAGGCCCCACGGCACAGTTTGACATATGGCTAAACACACAATTCATCTGTGTCACCATTGCTGAACTGTGATGATTGGTCACTTGTTGGGTGACAAACTGGTGAAAGTGACTGGGGATATCAACCAGTCCAGGCCCTGCAACACAGAGACAAATGGGGAATCAGCCTGTTAACCCACATGACCATGTCCAAAGCCCCATTTAAGGGCCAGAGGGGCCTTCCAGATTCAATACTCCACATCCCTAACACTCATTGCCCCAAGGAAGGATGCATAGTCCTGTACATCACCATTGACAACCCCTCAGAGAATGACCAAGGGTTATATGTACTAGGCTCTAGTACTAAACTTGGGAGGGAGAATGGTGGCACAAAAGGTAAATTTTGGCTAAGAAGCATAGATACCAGTGGGGGCACACAGGGGGTACCTGATAGATTCAAAGCCAGGAACGAGACAGCAGTTGGGCTTAAACCCATCATTCCCATAAATAAGAACATACAGTGGATAAACTACCTATGCTATAATCAACAACGGTTTATAAAATACACTGGGGATGCCATAAAGGCACTTATTGACCCATTAAGTTTACAATAACTATTCTATCTGTTTTAAAGGGCACCTGTCACCTCGTTTTTTCAGTATGAGATAAAAATACTGTTAAATAGGGCCTGAGCTGTGCATTACAACAGTGTATTTTGTGGACCCCGATTCCCCACCTATGCTGCCAAAATACGTTACCAAAGTAGCCGTTTTCGCCTGTCAATCAGGCTGGTCTGGTCAAAAGGGTGTGGTGTCTTCCCCCAGATCTTGCTTAGTTTTCCGTTGGTGGCGTAGTGGTTTGCGCATGCCCAAGGTCCCGAATCCACTGCACAGGGGAGTTAGAAGAGCGCGATGTGCACTATTTCATTGGTGCTCGGTGGGGGCGGCCATCTTCCTTTGGCCGCGCGTGGGCAGAAGCGGCGCTCTGCTGGCCGCGGCTTCAGGAACATGGGCGCGGGATGCCGCGCGTGCGCAGATGGAGATCGCGGCGGCCATTTTCCTGAAGCAGAGATGCGAACTCTGAGTTCTGAGTTGAGTGAGGACCCACCTACCTGGCTAGAGACAGGAATTGTGGCTAAGTATAAAAACGCTTTATTTGGGGAATACTTGAACCTAAAACTAAAAGAGCCACCTTGTTAGAATGCAGCATTACTGCTGCACAAGGTGGCTCTTTTAGTTTATAACGGCTGGAGGGGGGTGACAGTGGCCCTTTAAGTATTTAATTCCACATGCTAATTCATAGTTTTGATGCCTTCAGTCTGAATGTACAATTTTCATAGTCATGACAATACAGAAAAATCTTTAAATGAGAAGATGTGTCCAAACTTTTGGTCTGTTCTGTATATAGTAGTATAGTGCCTTTAATATATCAAAATTAGGTACCCTATATTATTTTCATGCACTATTGATATTTATTTACTACGGGGTATTTGCTCACTTTGTTTACGCACATATGAAGTACATGTGCACACAAATAGAACTGCAGAACTTGTATTGTGCTCCATAGACCACTGTATAGTGTCTGGCAAGAACCATATTCATCCTAACAAGAATGCCTCATGCATTACGGATCTGTGTGACTTAAGCATGAATGGAAGTAGGCATGTATACATCTTAAATAAATGCAAAAAAAACCTTTAGAATGTTACAGGGTTAGGCAAGGAACATTCTCATGCTGTTTAGGTTTCCCATGTTTCATACACATGTATATTACATAAACAATACTTCTCTACTAACTTGTAGCATAATATCGACATAATGATCCTCATCCAAGAGACATAGATAGGGGTATAGGTTTATTCTGCCTGAATTCCGGCTGATTTTTGCCTGTTGTTTCTTTGTGTCCTGGAAAGCGTGTAGCAACTCCTTTTGCCATTTAGAGCGCATACTATTCAGCACTTGCCTCTGAAAATAGAGAACATCATGATCGTCTGCTCTCAACAGAAAAATGTGAAAATTAACATTTAAAAATGAGACGGCTGTAAAACAATGAAGAGACATGCTATAATTTTAGTTCTCATTTATTCCATGGCGCTTTACATGTGAGGAGGGTGTACATAATAAAAACAGGTACAATAATCTTAAACAAGTCACAGCTGGTACAGGAGGAGAGAGGACCCTGCCCGTGAGGGCTCACAATCTACAAGGGATGGGTGAGGATACAGTAGGCGAGGATTGAGCTGGTCATGCAGCCGTTTGGTCGATCGGTGGTTACTGCAGGTTGTAGGCTTGTCAATTTAAAAATACATATGTTTAGCTCAATAGTTTTATGGAGCTGAGAGAAGAGGAGAAGTGGCATGAAAGATCTCGAGGAGAAAACAGAATCAGACAAATGCCAACTTGTTTTTCAACAACAGTTGACAATTTAGGGTCTGTAAGCATGGAATATCCACAATGCATGGGTTGCCAAACTGGAGGAATGCAATATATTACACGCACCCTATGGAATTATACAACAGCCTCTCTATGTACATCATTCATCTTGTAAAGAGGCTTAAACAGCTCTGAAAGCATATACAGTTAACAGGGTGAACAAATGCTTATACCCAATCATAGAAACCCTTTCCTAGGCTATACTCACACAGGTGATAGTAATGCAGACCTAGATGCAGCGGGAGCTTACTATATACTGTGTTATTAAATTAATGTTACCTACAGTGGTGCAGACATAGATGTCACGGGAGCTTACTCTATATCGTGATATTATTACATTCACGTTCCCTCTAGTAGTGCAGACCTAAATGTAGCAAGAGCTTACTATATACTGTGCCAGCGTCGGACTGGAGCACTTTGGGCCCCCCAGTGGAAATCATTCTTAAAGCCCACTATGTAGCTACATAGAAATAAATACAAGACCACCAATTGTGAGGTAAAACGTGCTAACATGCGGGTAGTACACATCTTAATTATGAAGCAGGAGTTGGGGTAACCCCCCTCATAAAATATAATGTAGCCCCCGCATATAGCATAATGCAGCCCCCTCCATAGAATATAATGTAGTCCCCTCAAAGAATATAATGCAGCCCCCTCATGTGCTATAGCTTGCCGAATAAGCGGGAACCCGCAGAAATTCGCTCATCTCTACTAGAGAGGGCAGAGGTGGGAGGGTGTAGTGAAATATTTGGCCGCACCATGATGCATCAAGCGCCTATACTTGGTTTCAACAGTCATCCCATATTGACAGAATCAGGCTTCTCTTAAAGCTCATGCAGACGTCAGTGGAACTTGGTCCAATATCGGACCGCAATGCACAGACTTGCTGCAGCTCTTCCGACCCAAGCGAGACAGCCTCATAGAAATATAAGAAGCCGTCACGCACAGGTCGTAACAGCTGTGGCCAGTCCGTACACTGCGGTCCGATATTGGACCGAGATCCCCAGACTGCATGAGCCCTTAAATTGCCATGCCCCTCCATAAAGATGTAATGAATCAGGGGCCTAAGTATTTTACTAAAGTAATTCTAAAAGGTCCAAAAGATGTGAGACTATAACTTACAATAGGAAAATGGTTTGCTTTTACACAAGAAATACAACCTCCCAGTGAGATAGCCAGACGTTGTGCATTTTACTTCTATGTATCACATAATCTCCAATACACATACAACATAATACTTGATGAAAGGAAAGGGATATATAGAAACAAGCACATTCTAAGGGAATGTGCACACGTTGCGGTTTTTACTGCGGATCCGCAGCGTTTTTGACGCTGCGGATCCGCAGCAGTTTTCCATGCGGTGTACAGTACCATGTTAACACATGGAATATAAAAACCGCTGTGCACATGCTGCGGAAAAAAATGCGCGGAAATGCAGCGGTTTATTTTCCGCAGCATGTAAATTCTTTGTGCGGATTCCGCACCGGTTTTACACCTGCTCCATATTAGAAAACCGCAGGTGTAAAACCGCAGTAGAATCCCAACAAAAACCGCGATAAATCCGCAGCAAATCCGCAGAAAAAACGCAGTGTTTTTGACCTGCAGATTTATCAAAATCAGTGCGGAACAATCTGCACACCAGTCCGCAGCGTGTGCATATAGCCTAATAGAAGACAATCCTAGGCAGTAGAACGTGACGCCTTAAAGGGAAACCACGGGCAGAATAAATCACAGCCTGGCTGCCCAATTGTAGCCAGATAGATTTGTTTCAGAAATGCTCTAACGTTTTAGAAAGAATATGGTTAGAAAATCCAGCCAAGGAAAATAGGCTGAGTTGACAGTAGTCCAGCACCGCCCTTGGCCAGACATCCCAACGCCCAGGTGAATGACAAGTTTCTTGCTAAATACACAATGGCACATATCTGTCAATCACCTGCATGTGTACCAACTTAAGTGAAGCTTTTATGCGATGTTTGATCAAAAACAGCATTACTAAAAACTCTGTGTTACTTCGATGCACTTTTTGCTTTTTACTTATGTACAGCAGAGGTTTTGCTCATTTTTTTCTCTTGTAGGGTTCAATCACCTGGAGTGGCACAGTAGAAGCCGGACTAGTCTCATCTCTGTCTATAGCCCTGGCCAGATCTTTAAATGATATTTTTTCTGAAAAAAATGGGAAGGTTTCATAAGTATATATACCTGGCTGCAATCGTGACAGGTCCACTTATAAGTGAATACCACAGCCTGGAATAGGAATTAAAGGGAAAGGTGCTCTAAGAAGTCCTGACAACACGATCCATGAACACTAAGCAGGGCTGATCTAAGACTGGCTGTTGTGTTGTCAGATTCTAAAGTGATGTGAACAGTTACCATGACCTCTACCCTAGTTAGCACTCAACATACCCTAATCTGTTAACGTGTGTCTCTGGACGTGTTCTGCAGAAATACGCTACCATCATCAGAAAGCTGTCTCCTAGGTCCAGAGAGGGGAAAAGGAGCTCTATACACACACAGCAGTCCCATGAGCAGTAAGGGGCACAGTGCCCCTTACCTTGTCTGCTACTGCTCAGAGTAAAGTATTACATAGTACATGAAGTGGCTTCATTTGGAGTATATCTTACCGCTTTGGTTCTCTCCTTATGCACGGGTTTTACAGCCTCCACAGAGTTTATAGTCACCGTTTCACTGCTCTCAGTTTTTAGTTGTTCCTCAAATCTTTCCTGCAATTCAGACACTGTAAACCCCATCTTTGAGTAGGAAGGTGGTGGCTCCTGAAAGAGAAACAAACCCGTAGATTCAGACTTGGCATGGGAGAAATACTACCAACAGATCAATGCTAATAATATAATAAAGACATCCCACAATGGACAAAAATACTTTTGATCTCTCACACATACTCGTCGTATGTTTAGAGAGATAGCCACACATGCAGTAGATTGGGCCAATCAAGGACACTCCCAAAGCACACTAACCAAACCAGACAAAAAACGGAGTATACGTCCCGTTTATGAACAAGATAAAAACACGTTTTTATTGTTCGAAAATATATTATAAACAGTAATCACTCAAAATAGTAAGACAGCAAGGGAATATTGCAGAAGACACTGAAAATACATCACAGCAATGACAACCCCAATTGGTACATTGAGACCATTACATTGTAAAGTGCTACTAGTGCATATTTTAACGGTAGCAGAACCACTTAAACCGAATAACTGCCAGTCAAATATTGTTAAAACCCTCAGTGGGGACCCATTTGTGCCCAATCAGCATACATTAGACTAGAGTCGGTTCAATAGTTCTTACCCATGAAGAACTACGCGAAACGCGCGTTGGGGCTGCGGCGGTGATCCCCCTGGTACCTGACTTCATGGGTAAGAACTATTGAACCGACTCTAGTCTAATGTATGCTGATTGGGCACAAATGGGTCCCCACTGAGGGTTTTAACAATATTTGACTGGCAGTTATTCGGTTTAAGTGGTTCTGCTACCCTTAACCCCTTCACCCCCAAGGGTGGTTTACACGTTAATGACCGGGCCAATTTTTACAATTCTGACCACTGTCCCTTTATGAGGTTATAACTCTGGAACGCTTCAACGGATCTTGGCGATTCTGACATTGTTTTCTCGTGACATATTGTACTTCATGATAGTGGTAAAATTTCTTTGATATTACCTGCATTTATTTGCAAAAAAAATGGAAATTTGGCGAAAATTTTGACAATTTTGCAATTTTCCAACTTTTAATTTTTATGCCCTTAAATCACAGAGATATGTCACACAAAATACTTAATAAGTAACATTTCCCACATGTCTACTTTACATCAGCACAATTTTGGAACCAAAATTTTTTTTTGTTAGGGAGTTATAAGGGTTAAAAGTTGACCAGCAATTTCTCATTTTTACAACACCATTTTTTTTTAGGGACCACATCTCATTTGAAGTCATTTTGAGTGGTCTATATGATAGAAAATACCCAAGTGTGACACCATTCTAAAAACTGCACCCCTCAAGGTGCTCAAAACCATATTCAAGAAGTTTATTAACCCTTCTGGTGCTTCACAGGAATTTTTGGAATGTTTAAATAAAAATGAACATTTAACTTTTTTTCACAAAAAATTTACTTCAGCTCCAATTTGTTTTATTTTACCAAGGGTAACAGGAGAAAATGGACCCCAAAAGTTGTTGTACACTTTGTCCTGAGTACGCCGATACCCCATATGTGGGGGTAAACCACTGTTTGGGCACATGACAGAGCTCGGAAGCGAAGGAGCGCCATTTGACTTTTCAATGCAAAATTGACTGGAATTGAGATGGGACGCCATGTTGCGTTTGGGGAGCCCCTGATGTGCCTAAACATTGAAACCCCCCACAAGTGACACCATTTTGGAAAGTAGACCCCCTAAGGAACTTATCTAGAGGTGTGGTGAGCACTTTGACCCACCAAGTGCTTCACAGAAGTTTATAATGCAGAACCGTAAAAATAAAAAATCATATTTTTTCACAAAAATTATTTTTCGCCCCCAATTTTTTATTTTCCCAAGGGTAAGAGAAGAAATTGGACCCCAAAAGTTGTTGTACAATTTGTCCTGAGTACGCTGATACCCCATATGTGGGGATAAACCACTGTTTGGGCGCATGGGAGACCTCGGAAGGGAAGGAGCGCAGTTTGACTTTTCAATGCAAAATTGACAGGAATTGAGATGGGACGTCATGTTGCATTTGGAGAGCCACTGATGTGCCTAAACATTGAAACCCCCCACAAGTGACACCATTTTGGAAAGTAGACCCCCTAAGGAACTTATCTAGATGTGTTTTGAGCGCTTTGACCCACCAAGGGCTTCACAGAAGTTAATAATGCAGAGCCGTAAAAATAAAACAAAAATTTTTTCCCACAAAAATTATTTTTTTAGCCCCCAGTTTTGTATTTTCCCGAGGGTAGCAGGAGAAATTGGACCCCAAAATTTGTTGTCCAAGTTGTCCTCAGTGCGATGATACCTCATATGTGGGGGGGAACCACCGTTTGGACGCATGGAAGGGCTCGGAAGTGAAGGAGCGCCATTTGGAATGCAGACTTAGATGGAATGGTCTGCAGGCGTCACATTGCGTTTGCAGAGCCCCTAATGTACCTAAACAGTAGAAACCCCCCACAAGTGACACCATGTTGGAAAGTAGACCCCCTAAGGAACTTATCTAGATGTGTGGTGAGCGCTTTGACCCACCAAGGGCTTCACAGAAGTTTATAATGCAGAGCCGTAAAAATAAAACTAACATTTTTTCCCACAAAAATTATTTTTCAGCCCCCAGTTTTGTATTTTCCCGAGGGTAACAGGAGAAATTGGACCCCAAAAGTTGTTGTCCAATTTGTCCTGAGTGCGCTGATACCCCATATGTGGGGGGAACCACCGTTTGGATGCATGGGAGGGCTCGGAAGGGAAGGAGCGCCATTTGGAATGCAGACTTAGATGGAATGGTCTGCAGGCGTCACATTGCGTTTGCAGAGCCCCTAATGTACCTAAACAGTAGAAGCCCCCCACAAGTGACCCCATTTTGGAAACTAGACCCCCAAGGAACTTATCTAGATGTGTTGTAAGAACTTTGAACCCCCAAGTGTTTCACTACAGTTTATAACGCAGAACCGTGAAAATAAAAAATCTTTTTTTTCCCACAAAAATTATTTTTTAGCCCCCAGTTTTGTATTTTCCCAGGGGTAACAGGAGAAATTGGACCCCAAAGGTTGTTGTCCTATTTGTCCTGAGTACGCTGATACCCCATATGTTGGGGTAAACCCCTGTTTGGGCGCACGGGAGAGCTCGGAAGGGAAGGAGCACTGTTTTACTTTTTCAACGCAGAATTGGCTGGAATTGAGATCGGACGCCATGTCGCGTTTGGAGAGCCCCTGATGTGCCGAAACAGTGGAAACCCCCCAATTATAACTGAAACCCTAATCCAAACACACCCCTAACCCTAATCCCAACAGTAACCCTAACCACACCTCTAACCCTGACACACCCCTAACCCTAATCCCAACCCTATTCCCAACCGTAAATGTAATCTCAACCCTAACCGTAACTTTAGCCCCAACCCTAACCCTAACTTTAGCCCCAACCCTAACTGTAGCCTTAACCCTAGCTCCAACCCTAGCCCTAACCCTAGCCCTAATGGGAAAATGGAAATAAATACATTTTTTTTATTTTTCCCTAACTAAGGGGGTGATGAAGGGGGGTTTGATTTACTTTTATAGCGGGTTTTTTAGCGGATTTTTATGATTGGCAGCCGTCACACACTGAAAGACGCTTTTTATTGCAAAAAATATTTTTTGAGTTACCACATTTTGAGAGCTATAAATTTTCCATATTTTGGTCCACAGAGTCATGTGAGGTCTTGTTTTTTGCGGGACGAATTGACGTTTTTATTGGTAACATTTTTGGGCACGTCACATTTTTTGATCGCTTTTTATTCCGATTTTTGTGAGGCAGAATGACCAAAAACCAGCTATTCATGAATTTCTTTTGGGGGAGGCGTTTATACCGTTCCGCGTTTGGTAAAATTGATAAAGCAGTTTTATTCTTCGGGTCAGTACGATTACAGCGATACCTCATTTATATTATTTTTTTATGTTTTGGCGCTTTTATACGATAAAAACTATTTTATGGAAAAAATAATTATTTTTGCATCGCTTTATTCTCAGGACTATAACTTTTTTATTTTTTTGCTGATCATGCTGTATGGCGGCTCGTTATTTGCGGGACAAGATGATGCTTTCAGCGGTACCATAGTTATTTATATCTGTCTTTTTGATCGCGTGTTATTCCACTTTTTGTTCGGCGGTATGATAATAAAGCGTTGTTTTTTGCCTCGTTTTTTTTTTTTTTTTTTCTTACGGTGTTTACTGAAGGGGTTAACTAGTGGGCCAGTTTTATAGGTCGGGTCGTTACGGACGCGGCGATACTAAATATGTGTACTTTTATTGTTTTTTTTTTTAATTTAGATAAAGAAATGCATTTATGGGAATAATATATATATTTTTTTTTTCATTATTTTGGAATATTTTTTTTTTTTTTTTACACATTTGGAAAAATTTTTTTTAACTTTTTTACTTTGCCCCAGGTGGGGACAATACAGATCGGTGATCTGCCAGTTTGCATAGCACTCTGACAGATCACCGATCTGAGAGAAGTGCAGGCTGCTTCACAGTGCCTGCTCTGAGCAGGCTTCTGTGAAGCCACCTCCCTCCCTGCAGGACCCGGATCCGCGGCCATCTTGGATCCGGGTCTGGAGCAGGCAGGGAGGGAGGTAAGACCCTCGCAGCAACGCGATCACATCGCGTTGCTGCGGGGGGCTCAGGGAAGCCCGCAGGGAGCCCCCTCCCTGCGCGATGCTTCCCTGCACCGCCGGCACATCGCGATCATGTTTGATCGCGGTGTGCCGGGGGTTAATGTGCCGGGAGCGGTCCGTGACCGCCCCTGGTACATAGTGCCGGATGTCAGCTGCGATAGGCAGCCGACACCCGGCCGCGATCGGCCGCGCTCCCCCCGTGAGCGCCGCCGATCGCGCTGGACGTACTATCCCGTCCGTGGTCATGGGGGCCCACCCCACCTCGACGGGATAGTACGTCCGATGTCAGGAAGGGGTTAAAATATGCACTAGTAGCACTTTACAATGTAATGGTCTCAATGTACCAATTGGGGTTGTCATTGCTGTTATGTATTTTCAGTGTCTTCTGCAATATTCCCTTGCTGTCTTACTATTTTGAGTGATTACTGTTTATAATATATTTTCTAACAATAAAAGGAGATTTTTGTTTACTTACCGTAAAATCTTTTTCTCCGAGCCAATCATTGGGGGACACAGACCGTGGGTGTTATGCTGCTTGCCACTAGGAGGACACTAAGTGATACAAAGAAAGTTAGCTCCTCCCCTGCAGTATACACCCTCCTGCTGGCCCTCAGCTAACCAGTTCGGTGCAAAAAGCAGTAGGAGATCAGTAACAACATATTAGCTTACAGCATGTCATATTATATATGAGAGTATAGCATATCGGATTGTAAAAACAAGCATAAGCCAATACTAGGGTGGGAGCTGTGTCCCCCAATGATTGGCTCGGAGAAAAAGATTTTACGGTAAGTAAACAAAAATCTCCTTTTCTCCTACGCCTCATTGGGGGACACAGACCGTGGGACGTACCAAAGCAGTCCCTGGGTGGGGACAACATCAGATCAGGCTCTGTGTAACCGCTACTTACAAGTGCGCCACCGCGGCCTGCAGAGTCCGCCTGCCCAGAGTCACATCTGTGGAAGTCTGGGAATTATAATGCTTCAAGAATGCATGCGGACTGGACAAATCCGCAAACATGCAGGCATGTCTTGTTGACGCCTGGTGCCTGGAACCCACGATAGACGGGGAGATAGGCTGTCATCTAACACGGAAGGACTACTGGATGTTGAAAGAATACACCAGGCTAAATGGCCGATGGAGACGGCCAAACCCTTCCTGTAAAAGTCAGGAAACCTTCCTCTTACCGGTAGGAAACCCAAGATACAGTGTCCAACCTTCGGAAGGACGCCGTCCTCAAGACATGCCTAGTCAGAGCACTTGCTCTGTCCGGAATATGGGGACCTCATTCCATTTTGTGGAGTGGTGCCAAAAGAGATGAGGGAGAAACTATGCCCTCATGACAGTAGTAATACAATACCACCTTGGTAACTAGGGACAGGGAAGGCTTGAGGACAACCTTGCCTTGAAGGAAATAAGAGAAAAAAGTCTGAAAAGACCCGTTAGCACCGAAGACTCGTCAGGATGAGGATATAGCCGAGAGAAAAGGACAACCTTCCCTAATAGAATAGATCGCAATGATCTAACGGTATGCAATAGGGAAGAATTACATGTGAAAAACATCCTGCGAGGTGGTCCCTACTTGCAGTTTTGTTGCAGAAATACAGAAAGCTACCAGCTCCGCAAGCGAACTGACGTGGTCAGTACGGATTTACGAGGATCACTGGGGCCCTTTCTGCTTCTGAAAAGCTTTCGGAAGTGGAAACTGGTACCACGGAATAACCGGAGCATGCAGTGCGAAGGCTCCTGGATCTCGAGGCCGAACAACCAACTCCAGTACGCCGGCGATAGTCAGGACGCTATCCGAGCTACAACTGTAGAGCTCCAGTGAAGGCGGGTCTGATGGAATACTTCCGGTGAAGTTCCCACTCACTTGAGATGAAACCCTGACGACTAAATATGTTCGCAGCCCAGAGTTCTACTTCTGGGATATGAACTGCCAATATCACCGAGTGATAGATCTCGGCCCATGTGAGGTACTTTGGCCATGGTGCTTGAACGTGGGTACTCGCTAAATGATTGACGTATGACACAGCCGTGGCGTTGTCCAATTGAATTCGGATGGGTTGACCCGCCATAAGGAGTGGACCTACTATAGGACTACCCTTGAGATCTCCAGAGCAATGATCGGGAGAAGAGGACTGGCATTGGAAGTTACTAGTAACCATGGAACCGGGAGAAAAAACTCCGGATGAAGAAGGAACTCCGAGACTATCGTCTGAAAGGCTGCTTGACTTGCTGAAAACTAACGGAGCAAAGGAAACTGTTTCCATTGTCGTCTCCGTTTTTTTTTTTTTTTTGAACCCTCCCAGCAAATCGAATGAAATGAGGGGATGAGTGAGCAAGAGCGCGAGCTCCTTGTTGAAAAACCATGACCTTGTCCGGAGGGAGATTTACCACCCTTCTGGAAGAATATTGGATCATCCTCAAAAAGGATATCTGCTGGGCTGGAAATGAGAAGTTGTCTAAGTCTAGCCACCAGCCCAGGTGAGAGGGTATCGCAAGAGATATAGACGACTTAGCGTAGTCCTGCAAGGGTGGGTAAACAGTCGGTCAAACAGGATAGGACGACCACGCCTCTAGGTGCAAGATGACAGCCACCATGACCCTTGCGAACACCCTGGATGCGGTAGCAAGGCCGAAGAACAATGTCGTGACTTAAATGCTATTCACGAATGGAAAAGCAAAGGAATTTTTGAAGAGGTTAGGCATCCCGAATGTCGATGGATGCCCGAAACTGCACCTTTTTTGTTGAAGTAATGGCTGAGCGGATGAGACTCCATTCGAAGAATAAGAAGAACCTTGTGAAAAGATTGTTAGAAGTTTGAGGTCCGGAATCGGTCCTACTTATCGTTCCACCTTTTAGTAACCAAGATCCCTTAGATCTAGACTGTCCTGGACAACCCTTTCACTGTTGTTCGGGGCTGCGGAAACGTACGATTGTTCGTTAGTCCCCCGCTCAAGAATATGATTGACCAGCTGAACTGTCTTCAGGAAAGGGATACTGGTGTGAATCAAAGTAGTTAAGGGCTCTAAGCAGGAGACCGTTGCTCTAGCATCCATGCGGCGGATAGGGAGGTTAAAGGGCTGGATGCTATTTGACAGATCGTGGCATTTTTAATTGAGGACATATCGGGCAGGGATACTGGTAGGTAACCCATAGGAGATTGTACCCGGTTAATCTGCCGAGTGGCAGAATGCGCCGCTGCTTCCATCAGGTCATTGCAGAGTTAAAAATTAGGAGCCTCGATCCACCATCCTCTTAACAAGGAAGTGGAGAGGGAAATTCGCCTACTTGCATCTTCTGTTAAATAGTGGTGATGCAGAGAGGGGTGCTCAGACGCCCGAAAAAGCGGATGCCTCTGTACATCCACAGAGTACAGGTCTCCGGGTGGACAGGACAGGCTGTCTGGCGTTAGGCCTGGGCCTTCGAGTGCCCGTCTGTTGATGGTGTGGGGAGACCGGCGCCCTTTAAAGTGCCTGTCGCCCTTAAAAATCAGACCAGGCATAGCGTCCCGCGTAGAGGCTTCTGTCCAGTGAATCGCATATCCGGACTGGATGGCAAAAGCTCTACGAGGGAGTTTAGGCTGAGGGAACTAGTTACACTGGGATAAACTGGGCTCGGCGGCAGAGGGCTCCTCAATTGTGACCAGTTTCGGATTGGTCATGGTGCCCTCAAGACCAGGGAAAACTGGTCGTGTGCCTTTAAGACCAGGGAAAACTGGTCGTGTGCCTTTAAGACCAGGGAAAACTGGTCGTGTGCCTTTAAGAACAGGGAAAACTGGTCGTGTGCCTTTAAGACCAGGGAAAACTGGTCGTGTGCCTTTAAGACCAGGGAAAACTGGTCGTGTGCCTTTAAGACCAGGGAATACTGGTCGTGTGCCTTTAAGACCAGGGAATACTGGTCGTGTGCCTTTAAGACCAGGGAATACTGGTCGTGTGCCTTTAAGACCAGGGATTACTGGTCGTGTGGCTTTAAGACCAGAGAATGCTGGTCGTGCGCCTTTAAGACCAGGGAATACTGGTAGTGCGCCATTAAGACCAGGGAATACTGGTCGCGTGCCTTTAAGACCAGGGAAAACTGGTCACGTGCCTTTAAGACCAGGGAATACTGGTCACGTGCCTTTAAGACCAGGGGATACTTGTCACGTACCCTTAAGACCAGGGGATACTGGTCACGTACCCTTAAGACCAGGGAATACTGGTCACGAGCCTTTAAGACCAGGAAATACTGGTCACGTGCCTTTAAGACCAGGGAATACTGGTCACGTGCCTTTAAGACCAGAGAATACTGGTCGTGTGACTTTAAGACCGGGAATACTGGTCATGCGGGTTTAGGTAAAATCTCGCAGCGAGCGAGAAGCGCCAATTTAGGGGGCGGAGCTACAGGCACGATGTGGTCGGAGCCTCGAAACTTCCATGATAGGCCCCAGCCGGGGCGTAAATTTCTGCAGCCGGCGTCAGCGTAAGAGTTAGGGGTGGTCACCCGTTGCTCGAGAAAATTGAGCGCTTCCGCGTCAGGCGCTAAGCGCCGGGAAAAAAGGCTAAGCCGCCTTGAGGCGAGACAGTGCGCTTCTGGAGGTGCGGACTACACATCGGCCGAAGCCGGGAGCTAAATTTGTTAGCCGGCTGGAGCGTTACCTCAGGGAGGTGGCCACAGGGAAGTCTGAGACTGCCTGTCAATATCCCGCTGCAGAAGCCCATTGCTGGCAGGATCCACTTACCAATGGTGCGCGTCCCGGCATGGAGCCGCCGCGGATGTCGGGTATTGCAGCGTGGACGGTGCAGGGGTAGAGAGATAAACCTCAATCCATCATCCCTTTGTTAGGGAGGTGGAGAGGAACCGTCCGCCTCCTTGTCCGCTTTCACAGTGGTGGAGGCTGCCCGGACCATGGAGAGGGGCTTCTGTACATCCACGAAGTTCAGCCCATCGGGACCATGAAAGCACCTCCGCTCCTGAAAGGGATTTCACTGCGGCCTAGTCCGGCTGCAAAAGCCGGGGACTAAATTTATGGAGCCTGCCGGTGGAGCGCGTCGGCGGGCCGCGCGCCGAATGATTGCCGCTGGCGTACCGGCCAGTGGCACCCCCAGGACCGCATCTTCCAGGCAGGCAGCGTGAGGAAGCATGGCCCCCGAGATCTGCAGGGCGCCTCTCGTCCCAGACGAGAAGCGCCGATATAGGGGGCGGAGTTACGGCCGTGGGCGGATCTAATCACTGCGGCCTAGTCCGGCTGGAAAGCCGGGGACTAAATTTTGAGGGCCTGCCCGGCGATGCGCGGTGTCGGCCGCGATGGAGCGCCGCTAACCGCCGCTGACCCCTGCTGGCGGCGCCTCTCCCCAGGGACCCGGACCGTACCTCATGCCGCCAGAACATCCTCCTGAAGAGCTCCGGAGCGTGGAGGAAAGGGAGGAGGAGGGGGGGGGGGGGGGAGTATGTACTCACAGCCTCCAGATGCGCAGGTCCCCTTGACACAGTGAGTGTACGCTCTCAATCCATGCACCTTGGTGAATGGAGAGGATTCTTCTTCCCGATGGAAGTGTGCAAACGCCATATAATGTGGGCCTTGTCTGTCGGGCCCCGGAGAGGAACATTAGAGCCAGGCTCTATGTGCTCGCCGTTTTGCAGGGGGGGGAAGGGAGATCGGAACCAAGGAGGGAACCGTCGCCCCAAAATTGGCGTGCTCCAACGTCGCAGGAGAGGGACGGGGAGGTATACTCGCCGTGCTCGCCTGTTGCTGGTTCGGGGGAGAGCGGGTCCCATAAAAAAGGATCCGTCGCCCCCTTCACTCCGTTGAATAAAAAATAAAAATTTACAGAAAAATAAAAAATTAAAATTAAAATAAGAAAGTTGGGGTCTGAAAACAGACCCAAGTGCCTCCTACAGACACTAAGCAAGAACTGGTTAGCTGAGGGCCAGCAGGAGGGTGTATACTGCAGGGGAGGAGCTAACTTTCTTTGTATCACTTAGGCTAGTTTCACACTAGCGTTAACTGCATTACGTCGCAAATCCGTTTTTTGCCGAAAAAACGGATGCGTCAAAAAAAGTGAAAAACGTATGCAACGCATACAGCATTTCGACGGATCCGTCGCAAATCCGCTAAACGTTTCCGTTGAAAATACTGGATGCGTTGCATACGTTGCATCCGTTTTTACCATCCGTTGCATCCGTTTTTACGACGGATCCGTTTTTAAAATGGGAGGCTCCCAAATTTGATTGGCTACTGGAAAATATGGAAAACTATATAATTACTGTTTTTACAGCCCATCTTTGAGGGTTTTAGTTTTGTGGCAGCGATGGAAGGTGTTCTTGTGAGGATTGCACTTAAATACGTGGCACTTATATACGTGGCACTTATATACGTGGCACTTAAATACGTGGCACTTAAATACGTGGCACTTAAATACGTGGCACTTAAATACGTGGCACTTAAATACGTGGCACTTAAATACGTGGCACTTAAATACGTGGCACTTAAATACGTGGCACTTATATACGTGATACGTGGCACTTAAATACGTGGCACTGAAATACGTGGCACGTGGCACTGAAATACGTGGCACTGAAATACGTGGCACTGAAATACGTGGCACTGAAATACGTGGCACTTATATACGTGGCACTTATATACGTGGCACTTAAATACGTGGCACTTAAATACGTGCCACGTATATAAGTGCCACATATTTAAGTGCCACGTATTTAAGTGCCACGTATTTAAGTGCCACGTATTTCAGTGCCACGTATCACGTATATAAGTGCCACGTATTTAAGTGCCACGTATCACGTATATAAGTGCCACGTATTTAAGTGCCACGTATTTCAGTGCCACGTATCACGTATATAAGTGCCACGTATTTAAGTGCCACGTATCACGTATATAAGTGCCACGTATATAAGTGCCACGTATATAAGTGCCACGTATATAAGTGCCACGTATTTAAGTGCCACGTATATACGTGGCCATATATGTGGGGTTGAAGGCCCAGGCCAGGTTTATATAGATTTGGGGGTGTCTGGCCATTTGGCAACAAAATCCAGCTTCTGAGCATGCTCAGTGTAAAAAAACGTATTGCAGCGCTGCATTGCGTCGTACGACGTGTCCCGACGCATCCGTCGCTCATAGGCTTCCATTGTAGCCAACGACGCATGCCGCAGGATGCGTCGCGACACGTTTTTTAGGCGGAGACAAAAAACGCTACAAGCAACGTTTTTTGCCGACGACGTATCGCCAAATTTCGACGCATCCGTCGTAAAACGTACACGACGTATGTCAATCCGTCGCAATACGTCGCCAATACAAGTCTATGGGGAAAAAACGCATCCAGCAAAAACTTTTGCTGGATGCGTTTTTTCGGAAAAAAGACGTTTTGAGACGTAATGCAGTTAACGCTAGTGTGAAAGTAGCCTTAGTGTCCTCCTAGTGGCAAGCAGCATAACACCCACGGTCTGTGTCCCCCAATGAGGCGTAGGAGAAAAACGTGTTTTTATCTTGTTCATAAACGGGACGTATACTCCGTTATTACTCTGGTTTGGTCAACAGATCAATGCTGTCATGTGGGCGACCTTATAAAAAGAGGAATTGTAATGGTTGACATTTAGGGCACATCCACAGGATATTTTTTCTATGCATGATAGATACCAGTCCTCCCTCCCACATTCAGATGGAGAAAGAATGGGGAGATGGCTGTGCATGGCCGCAACAATAGCAGCAGAGCACACCAGCTCGGCCATTTCCAAAACGGTCATAGAAGGGAATGGACTGTGGCATCATCGGCAGGGTCAGGAGTCAGACAAACACCACAAAGGGTATTTTGTCCGCAATCAAAATGTATATCCATGTAAGATGAGGAGCTTTCCTTAAAAAGGAAAATCACTACTAATCAGGATTTGGTTTCTGGGTCATTTTTATTCGTCCACTGCTCACTTTAGTGTAGAAATCCTTCACCAAAGAGGAGGTGCATACAATCGGAACTTTAGGTGGAGGTACAAAGTTTGGCATGACTTGTCGGATGGCTTTCAGAACCATGTCCCTCTCATCCTCAATATAAGGTAGACCCTGAAAAAGCCCATCAACAGACAACCCATGTTCTTCCATCTGATTCAAGCACCTAAAACAAAACAAAAAAATGAGTGGAACCATCATATAATTAACGTTTCTAAAGGGGGTCTGTCAGTATGAAATGACTGTTCAAACCAAACACAAGCGCCTGCAGACATGGCCAAGCAGTACAGTGCACCTTCCCATCTACTTGCTTTATCCCCTCACCTCTGGCCCCTTTCTTATAGTGATTCAATATAAAGATGGAAGATTTTGTCGATGCAGAAAAAAAATCAACTACTAATTTATTTAGGATCAGTAAAGATACAAAAATAGAAATAGTAATGGGATAAAAAGGTCTATATGAACATATGCGTTTTTGCTCCTGTGATCTTCATCAGACTCTAGGCGCATGAGAGTAGTAGTCCATTTTATCAATTTAAATACAATCTTGCAGCTCAAAACAAGGGTCAAAGGTTGAAAAAAAGAATGATTGTGTTTAGGATTTAATTTTGTACAGTACATATGATTCTTATTCCCTATTTTTTAGTGGATGGGTAATGGGTTGAAAAAAAACTTTGGTGCACATTTCACCGTCACCTGGTTTTCGTCAGGAGGAAAAACTCACGTCGAGATTAATTACTTCCCGTGGAGATACATGTTAATTAAGGCTATTCATATATGTATGTGGCCACTATGGTGGTATGGTTATACCTGCATTTAGGATTACTTAATAACTCTGTACTTCTACATATTTGCCCATAGCTATACACCGTACATGGGGTTTATGGTACTATAAGTATATATAAAGTAATAACATTGGAGGCTATCATACCTCTATACGTGTTCCCTGACTCATATCTATTGCACTATAGACCATTTTAGCTTTAGATTTCTACCTGCAGAATGTGCACCATTTGCATTATGTCATGTTTTAGGGCTTATAGTTTCTGTATTTGAGCCGGAGTCAGACTCGTATACCCTCTACTCTCTTGTGACCTATTGTCACTGTCATTTTGCATTTTACCAACGAATAACTGATGTCTTTAATAAACTTTGATATTCTTTTATTAATTTGATTGTGTATTTTCGTATGCCACTGTAGGATTGAGCTCTGGCTTTACAGTAGCCACAGGAGAACGGAGATAAGTGGGAAAACTATATGGGAAGGTGCAATGAACTGCTTGGCCATTTTATGCTAAAGACTACCTGTAGTAACTGGCCATAATGAAACATGACATGCCAGTCTGTCGAGACCTGGAGGCTTTTATACCACAATCAGAGAGAACTAGAATACTTTCAGAATTACCGTAGATTATTTTTACCTCTGAATGGCCTTTTGGTTGGACGCAGAGCGGCCCATAGCCTCAAGTGCAGCAGCATAGGATCCCAAATTTGGCTTCAGGGAAGCTTCCTGTAACATTACAAATAAGCGCCCAACTTGAGAAAGCGAGGCCTGTTGAGGTAAAAAAAAAAAAGGAATGAAGGAAGGCTCCTGATCGCATTGTTGTTCTCTCCTCATTGCCTTCACGTCACAGCTCCACTGTCCCCATATCAGCCAGCCTCTAGCTCTACTCTAGAAGATTCTTGCCCTCCGTTTCCTGCACCTTCCAGAGTCTTACCTCCTTGGCCCAGGCCTTCATTAGCAGGTTGTACATGGAAATGTTCAGCAGACCTCTCCTTGAGGCATGCTGGTGATAAAACTGTAAGCAGCTCTGGGCTCTGCTCATTTCTCCCAGGAATATACAGGTCTCCAAGTAACAGTGAATGTTTTGCTGGACTCCTCCATGACGGTTTCCTTCTTTATCCTCCAGTAAGAGCCCATTAATCTGAGTCACAGCCTTGTCTGCAATCTCCAGGTCTTCGTTGGCAGGTAATGGACATTGCTTTGCACTGTGTTTCTGCAGCTTCTTGTCACTTTTTGTTTTATTCCCCTGCGTCTTGTTAGCCTCCCTCTTGGCTGAAGCCATGCTGGTATACTCCACACCATTCAATGCTTTCTGTTTCTGATGTTTAGCAATCTGTTCATTTTTTAGCTTTTCCATCCAACGTTTGGGAGTCTGAACCGTTTTCTGATTTTCATCCACATTCCCTAACTCTTCGTGTGAAAGCAGCTTTTTACTTTCACATGCCGGTAAATGCTCATCTGCTTGAAGCTGCTGCACTCGAGTCTGCAGAACTTAAAGACACAGACATGTAAGTATGCAGAAGTGCACGAGAAATGCTGGCCGAAACATGGAACATAGTCTTCGCATAGAGGAAATTCCTCCTATACGTGCAATGGTTTGTGCCAAAATTATCTTGTCGGCTGGTAGAGATGCACTGTGCTGACGAACCACTGCACAGATAATGGAGGGGATCCGATTACACTAAAACAATTTCAACTAGCAAAGTGACGCTACATATATATATATATATATATATATATATATATATACAGTGGGTACGTAAAGTATTCAGACCCCTTTAAATTCTTCACTCTTTGTTTTCATTGCAGCCATTTGGTAAATTCAAAAAAGTTCAGTTTCTTTCTCATTAATGTACACTCTGCACTCCATCTTGACTGAAAAAAACAGAAATGTAGAAATTTTTGCAAATTTATTCAAAAAGAAAATACCAAGAAATCACATGGTCATAAGTATTCAGACCTGTTGCTCAGACACTCATATTTATAAGTCACATGCTGTCCATTTCCTTGTGATCCTCCTTGAGATGGTTCTACTCCTTCATTAGAGTCCAGCTGCGTTTAATTAAATGGATAGGACTTGATTTGGAAATGCACACACCTGTCTATATAAAACCTCACAGATCACAGTGCATATCAGACCAAATGAGAATCATGAGGTCAAAGGAACTGGCCAAGGAGCTCAGAGGCAGAATTGTGGCAAGGCACAGATCTGGCCAAGGTTACAACAGAATTTCGACAAGTACCGTACCTTGTTCTTTAGGTACTGCCCACCATGGCAGTTTCTTGGTGCTTCCGGTGTGTCTTTATGTATGTATGTATGTATGCTTATGGACTTTTTTCTTCAGCTCATATATTCTTGGCCTTTCCTCCTGTCAGCATTGAAAAGCACTCACTTTAAATGGACATTTCTTGCTTTTTTTCCCCTCCTGCCAGCAGTGGTGAGCATTAAGCTAGAATAGATTTTTTGATGTGCACACTTTTTTGTGTTTTGTGACCTCCATACCATGCAATTCTAAACTCAGTTTACTGACTTGTAATCCATTAATGTAGGGGACGACAGGGTCACATTCTTGACAGGTCAGTTTTGATGTTTGGTCATGGTTGCTATGAATTATTAGTCATGAATTATTCTCACAAACTTTTGTAATCTACTGATTTGTGATTCTATCATAGCTTATTATTAATTGCCAGTTTTGTACTGTTGATTCAATACACGGTTATGAAAACTGACAGGTTGTCACCGTTTAGGCCCCTTTCACACAGTTGTTTGCGATCAGTCACAATAAGTCAAATTTTGAAAAAAACGGATCCAGCGACTGATGCCGCCGGATCCGTTTATTTCTCAAAGACTTGTATTAGCGACGGATGGCCTCACGTTTTATCTGTCGTTCGCCAGATCCGTTGAAAATTGTATGTCCGGAGGCCGGAGACAACAGACAAAGTAACGTTTTTTGTCTCCGTCGAAAAAAACAGACAGCGACGGACCAGTCGTTTGTTAGAATGGAAGCCTATGGGCGCCGGATCCGTAAAGTGACAGAATCCAGCGACGGATTCCATTTTTTTTTTAACTGAGCATGCTCCGATTTTTTTTAAGGATCCTTTAGCCAGCCCCCTTAGTTTTTCACAATCTGCGACGGATCCGTTTTTTTCAAAATTCGACGGATTGCGACTGATGGCAAAAAACTGATGTGTGAAACGGCCTTAATATTGAGGGGTGCAGGTTGACCGCCATGATGTATATTTGTTTTAATTGTTTTTATGTTTGTGGAATTGTATGTCCTAAAGTCCAAATAAAGCTATATATTTTATTATTGTTATAATGATCTGAGTATTGAAACAGGTGTGCACGCCCATTTGTGTCTGGTCTTTTTTGCTTTGATTCACGTCATATTTTCAGGCACGGTGTGGCACCCTGCTACACAGATTGACACGCAGACTAACGGAGATGCACCCTATTTTCTCTCCTCAGTGCAAGACATATGAAAGCCCGCATAGATTTTGCTGGTTCTTATGGTCTTTTCATAATCAGATTGGTTTACAAAAATGTTTTAATCAAAGCTCCTAAAGCTCATTCCCCCCCACACTATCTATTAATTTACCTTTTGTGTCCAATCCCGGCAGCCTTACCTTCTGTGTGATCCTTTTTCCCCGCTCCCCCTCCTATAATATCCAATTTGGAATTAGTTTATACTAGTGGTGATAATTTGGACGTGATTGCTATATTGATAAAATTGTGTAAACAAGTTTTTTCTGTTATAAGATTTTTTTAAATAAAAAATGTATTGTTATAAAAAAAAGACAAAAAGACAATGACCCTAAGCACACAGCTAAAATAACAAAGGAGTGGCTTCAGAACAACTCTGTGACCATTCTTGACTGACCCAGCCAGAGCCCTGACCTAAACCCAATTGAGCATCTCTGGAGAGACCTGAAAATGGCTGTCCACCAACGTTCACCATCCAACCTGACGGAACTGGAGAGGATCTGCAAGGAAGAATGGCAGAGGATCCCCAAAACCAGGTGTGAAAAATTTGTTGCATCATTCCCAAGTAGACTCATGGCTGTACTAGCTCAAAAGGGTGCTTCTACTCAATACTGAGCAAAGGTTCTGAATACTTATGACCGTGTGATATTTCAGTTGTTCTTTTTTAATACATTTGTAAAAATTATTACCGTACATTTTTTTTTTCAGTCAAGATGAGGTGCAGAGTGTACAATAATGAGAAAAAATGAACTTTTTTGATTTTACCAAATGGCTGCAATGAAACAAAGAGTGGACCATTTAAAGGGGTCTGAATACTTTCCGCACCCTGTGTGTGCGCGAGATTATAATATATAAATATATATATTAAGTTCTGTCAGTTAGGCTATGTGCACAGGCTGCAGATTAGGCTTAGGAATTTCTGGTGCGGATTCTGCATCTCTTGGCAGAAAACGCAGGTGCGGATTTGTCGCGTTTTTTGTGCGGGTTTTGTTGCGGATTTTTTGCAGATTTCCTGTGTTTTTTACCCCTGCGGATTTCTATAATGGAGTGGGTACAAAAACGTGCAGACCCGCAAAAAAGAAATGACATGCTACTTCTTTTAATCCGCAGTGTTTCCGCACGGAATTTTCCGCACCATTAGCACAGCGGTTTTTTTTTTCACATTGATTTACATTGTACTGTAAATCACTTGCAGATCTGCAGCGTTTCTGCACCGCAAAAAACGCTGCAGATCCGCAGGAAATCCGCAATGTGTGCACATACCCTTACAGTGCCACGTAGTTCAGTCACGTTTACTGAACACGTTCTGTCAGTCAGTGCCACGTAGTCCAGTCACGTTTACTGAACAAGTTCTGTCAGTCACAGTGCCAAGTAGTTCGGTCACGTTTACTGAACAAGTTCTGACAGTCACAGTGCCACACACAAATATATTATAGTGTCGATGTACTTCTTTCGTCTGATGATTTATTTAAATACAGTTAAATATATTCATGTAATCATTTATATATTTTGATGATCTGTTTAATAATTTCTCTCAGTTGTATTAAGTTCTATGAGCAATAAAATTTAATGATAATGTATATATTTTACCCGGAAAATTATATATATATATATATATATATATATATATATATATATATATATATATATATATATATATATATATATATATATATATATATATATATATACATACATACATACATACACAACTCATTTACTGTGTGATTTCCGGCTAGGGAGCAGTCAGAAAAGAATGAGGAAGAGTCATTGAGCGAGGAAGAGAGCCAATGTCAAAGGCTTGGAAGAGATTCAATGAGCAGAAAGCGCTTCATCCTCATTTAAACAGTTAGGTCCATATGTATTTGGACAGAAACAACATTTTTCTAATTTTGGTTATAGACATTACCACAATGAATTTTAAACAAAATAATCCAGATGCAGTTGAAGTTCACACTTTCAGCTTTCATTTGAGGGTATCCACATTAAAATTGGATGAAGGGTTTAGGAGTTTCAGCTCCTTAACATGTGCCACCCTGTTTTTAAAGGGACCAAAAGAAATTGGACAATTGACTCCTAGGCTATTTCATGGACAGGTGTGGGCAATCCCTTCGTTATATCATTCTTAATTAAGCAGATAAAAGGCCTGGAGTTGATTTGAGGTGTGGTGCTTGCATTTGGAAGGTTTTGCTGTGAAGTAAACATGTGGTCAAAGGAGCTCTCCATGCAGGTGAAACAAGCCATCCTTAAGCTGCGAAAACAGAATAAA
The DNA here is from genome assembly GCF_051348905.1 of Ranitomeya variabilis. Lineage (NCBI taxonomy): Eukaryota > Metazoa > Chordata > Amphibia > Anura > Dendrobatidae > Ranitomeya > Ranitomeya variabilis. The sequence continues at coordinate 524,231,521 of NC_135232.1, forward strand.
CCCATACAAGAAATTGCTACAATATTAGGAGTGGCAAAATCTATAGTTTGGTACATCCTGAGAAAGAAAGAAAGCACTGGTGAACTCATCAATGCAAAAAGACCTGGGCGCCCACGGAAGACAACAGTGGTGGATGATCGCAGAATAATCTCCATGGAGAAGAGAAACTCCTTCACAACAGTCAACCAAGTGAACAAAACTCTCCAGGAGGTAGTCGTCTCAATATCCAAATCTACCATAAAGAGAAGACTGCATGAAAGTAAATACAGAGGGTTCACTGCACGGTGCAAGCCACTCATAAGCATCAAGAATAAAAAGGCTAGACTGGACTTTGCTAAAAAAAAACATCTAAAAAAGCCAGCACAGTTCTGGAAGAACATTCTTTGGACAGATGAAACCAAGATCAACCTCTACCAGAATGATGGAAAGAGAAAAGTATGGCGAAGGCGTGGTACAGCTCATGATCCAAAGCATACCACATCATCTGTAAAACACGGCGGAGGCAGTGTGATGGCTTGGGCATGCATGGCTGCCAGTGGCACTTGGGTCACTAGTATTTATTGATGATGTGACACAGGACAGAAGCAGCCAAATGAATTGAGGTATTCAGAGCCATACTGTGTGCTCAGATCCAGCCAACTGCAGCAAAACTGATTGGTCGTCGTTTCATACCACAGATAGACAATGGCCCAAAACATAAAGCCAAAGTAACCCATGAGTTTTTTAAAGCAAAGAAGTGGAATATTCTTGAACTGCCAAGTCAGTCACCTGATCTCAACCCAATTGAGCATGCATTTCACTTGTTAAAGACTAAACTTCAGACAGAAAGGCCCACAAACAAACAACAATTGAAAACCACCGCAGTGAAGGCCTGGCAGAGCATCAAAAAGGAGGAAACACAGTGTCTGGTGATGTCCATGAGTTCAAGACTTCAGGCAGTCATTGCCAACAAAGGGTTTTCAACCAAGTACTAGAAATGAACATTTTATTTAAAATTATTTCATCTGCCCAATTACTTCTGGTCCCTTTAAAAACAGGGTGGCACATGTTAAGGAGCTGAAACTCCTAAACCCTTCATCCAATGTGGATACCCTCAAATGAAAGCTGAAAGTCTGAACTCAACTGCATCTGAATTGTTGTCAGGACTCTGTGCATTACTGCCCTTTTCCAAGATGGCGTCTTTGGTCTCATGTGCACTGTGTCTTCCTGCTATAAAACTCCACCCCAGCCTTTAGTCTGCGCTAGAGTATTCTGCCTTGCATCCAGCTCCTGACCTCTGGTGACTCCCTGGCTACATACCTGCTCCTGTGAACCTGTGGGGTTATCCTACTACTCTGCTCTGAGTTCCTGCTGCATACACCAGTTCCAGTAATCCTCCTTCATCTGCTGCTTGTGTTAGCTTCCATCTGCATTTGCTGGACATGTAAGCTGTTTCTGCTCTGCAAGAACCTGAGACTATTACCCAGACCTCCCTGGCTGAGCTAAGATATTACTTGAACTGCCTTATAAGCATATCTATCTGTGTTGTGGACTAAGCAAGGACTTATTCGTGTCAAGTATCCTCAAGAATAATTGTGCTTCATAGACTTTCTGCGTGATTGCATTTTCCTCAGAAGTTTCCTATAGACTGCTGAGCTGCATTTGATATTTGCACCAAGTGATGTGGACTTGGGTTTCTCTCTGCACCTGTTTGAATCACCGTGTGATAATATAGACTTTACCACTTATAAAACTGTGTCCTGTAGTTGTCTTGTTCCACGCAAAGAGTCTCCTGAGTTATCCCCTATAATTATTACAGGATACTCTAGCCTAAAAAAAAAAGGAGACTGCTGGAACAATGACTGCAGAAAGCAGACTAGAGCAGGTGTTTTCCTTAATTAGATCACTGCAGAAAGATGTGGAAGGTCTGCAAAAGAAGTTTGGAAGCTTTGAACTCAATCAACAAGTGTTTGGACAGACTTTGCAGGACTTAAGCACCCGCATGGCAGCCCAGGAAAAAAAACTTGCTGGCATAGAGTCCCAGTATGGACAGGCTTTTCAGGACATAAGCACGCAAATAGCTGCACAAGCGACTTCTCCCTCTGGGCAACCGCCACCAGCTAGCCCACCTCAGTTGCCCCCATTCAGATTTAATGGTGATCGCGACAAATTTCGTGGCTTTGTGAATCAATGTATGCTATATTTTGATGTGCATGCTGACCGTTTTCCTAATGATAGATTCAAAGTATTGTGTGTAATAATGCTGCTGACCGCAAGAGCGCTCGCCTGGGCGAATCCGATGATTGAGTCTCGTGACCCACGGTTAAATAACTTGGATGATTTCTTGGCCGCTATGGCATTAATGTTTGATGATCCTAATCGCCGTGCAACCGCTGAATCTGCTTTATTGTCTTTACGCCAGGCAAAACGTTCTGTTATTGAATATGCTACTGAATTCAGGAGATTAGCGGTAGATACCAATTGGGACAATTATGCACAATTGCCTATTTTTAAAAGGGGTCTGTCTAGTATTGTAAAAGATGAAATAGCTCGCTCTGAGTCACCACAAGAGCTAGAGACATTTATACAGCATTCTGTGCACATTGACATTCGCCTTACTGACCGTAGGCAGGAGAAGTTTGCTGCATATAACCGTATTTCTAACTTTTCCCTTCCTTCCAAAGAGCCTGCAGGTAAAACATCTCGGGAGGTGGAGGAGGTGCCCATGCAAATTGATTCTGTTCAGAGGCGTGAGATCAATGAGCGCCGGGAGCATCGCCTTCGTGAAAGTCTATGTTTCTACTGCAGCCAGACTGACCACTTCTTGATCAATTGTCCTAAGTGTCCTAGACGGCCTAACAAGGTGCTAGCAGCAGTAGGGGAGTATGACAACTGTGATGTTGAATCTGACATCTCTGAATGTAGCCTGCCTTTAAACGCTGTATTCCATTCACTTTCTATGATTTCACCCCCCAAGGAGCTTAAGGAAAAGAGCTCTCACTGTTCTCTCCCTACTAAGATCCTGTGTTCAGGACAGTGGATTTCCAGTGCAGCTATGATTGACTCTGGTGCAGGTGGCAATTTCATGGATATCGCATTTGCCAAGGAACATGGTATTGAAATTCAGCAAAGAGGCTCTCCAATTACCATGGAAACAGTGGATGGGTCACCTTTAATCTCTGGGCCTGTGGATCAGGAGACCGTACCTCTTGAAATTTTGTTGGAGCCTAATCATCAGGAGCAACTTTCTTTCTTGCTAATTTCTTCTCCTCATTTTCCTGTGATTTTAGGCATTCCTTGGTTGCGTTCTCAGAACCCAATTATCAACTGGGAGACCAAGGAGATTATCTTTCCAACAAGGAGCAACTCAGCATTAACAGAAGCTGTCCCTGAGTCCACAGCTACGGAACCACATGTACAGGTATTTTCTTTACCTCCAGCTTATAAAGAGTTCTCTGACATCTGTGGCAAGAATGCAGATCAGCTTCCTCCACACAGGCATTATGACTGTCCCATTGAGTTGCTTCCTGGGGCAGCTATTCCTTTTGGTAACGTATACCCTTTGGCGGCACCTGAGCTTCAAGCCTTAAAGGAGTATATAGATGAAAATCTGGCCAAAGGCTTCATACGTCCTTCTTCCTCACCAGCAGGGGCACCTATCTTTTTTGTAAAGAAGAAGGATGGGACCCTGAGACCCTGTGATGACTATCGGGAACTCAATAAGGTAACCGTACTAAACCGTTACCCTTTGCCTCTGATTTCCGAATTACTGGAAAGAGTCCGCCATGCTAAGGTGTTCTCTAAACTGGATCTTCGTGGGGCTTATAATTTGGTGCGTATTTGTCCAGGGGATGAGTGGAAGACAGCATTCAGATGCCGGTATGGACACTTTGAATCTCTTGTGATGCCCTTCGGGCTTTGTAACGCCCCTGCAACATTTCAACACCTTGCTAATGACATTTTCAGAGACTTGTTGGACCAGTTTGTAGTTATCTATTTGGACGATATACTAATCTTTTCTGACTCTCTACAGGAACATGAAGAACATGTCAAAACTGTTTTAAGACGTCTGAAAGAGAACCACCTGTATATTAAGCCGGAGAAATGCGAGTTCCATCGTTCTGAGATACAGTTCTTGGGTTATATCATCTCTCCCCAGGGGCTGAACATGGAATCTGGTAAGATTCAGGCTATCCTTGACTGGCCGGTACCCAAGAACGTTAAGGAGGTCCAACGTTTTATTGGTTTTGCAAATTTCTACAGACGCTTCATTCGAAATGTTTCTGATATTGTCCGTCCCATTACTTCCTTGACAAAGAAGGAAAAGCCCTTTAAGTGGTCATCACAGGCTCAAGAAGCTTTTGATCGGCTTAAGATCTGTTTCACATCAGCACCGCTGATCCAACACTTTCTTTCATTGTGGAGGTGGACGCTTCTGATAATGCTTTGGGGGCTATTCTCTCCCAAAGAACTGGAGAGAAGGGTCTGCTACATCCTTGTGCTTTCTTTTCGCGTAGACTAACCTCAGCAGAGAAGAATTACAACGTGGAAGACAAGGAATTGCTGGCTATTATTGCGGCTTTCAAAGAATGGAGGCATCATCTGCAAGGAGCTGCACACCAGATCATAGTGCTAACTGACCATCGCAATTTAGAGTTCCTTAGATCCGCTAGATGTCTTTCTCCTCGTCAGGCTCGTTGGAACTTATTTTTTAAATCAATTTAACTTTGTTATCTCGTACCGTCCAGGTTCTCGTAATGGGAAGGCTGATGCTTTATCCCTAGTATGTGCTCGTTACAAGACTCTCATGTGGCACCTACGGGTCTTCTACAACCATTACCTGTTCCGTCCCGCCCTTGGGGGTCTATATCAATGGACTTTATTGTGGAGCTGCCTACATCGGGGGGCATGAATACAATCATGGTGGTAGTTGATCGCCTGACTAAAGCTGTTCATTTTGTTCCGTGCACTGGCCTCCCCTCAGCTAAAGATACAGTGAACTTGGTTATACAGAATGTCTTTCGGTTGCATGGGGTTCCGGATGAGATCATCTCTGACCGTGGAGTACAGTTCACTTCAAGATTCTGGAAGGGGTTTTGCTCTGCACTCAATATTAATGTCTGTCTCTTCCGCTTATCATCCCCAGACAAATGGTCAGACTGAGCGTACCAGACGCTGGAACAATATCTAAGATGCTATGTCAGCCATCTCCAGGATGATTGGTTGGAGTTGCTGCCATTAGCCAAATTTTCATATAACAATTCTCAGAGCGCCTCCACTAAATTTACACCTTTCTTTGCCAATCTGGGTTATCATCCGTGTATCTTACCTAGGTCTCCAATTAATTCTCCGGTTCCGAAAGTGGAGGAAAGGCTGACTGCGATGAGGCAAAATCTGGAGGTTCTGAAGGAATCCCTGACCACAGCTCAAGAACGTTATAGGAGACCAGCTGATAGATTCCGTAAACCTGCACCCATGTTCAAGGTAGGAGATTCCGTGTGGTTAGCAACTAAGAATCTGAAGTTAAACGTTCCTTCACAAAAACGTGGACAGAAATTCATTGGCCCTTTCAAGATCAATGGTATTGTGAGCTCTGTGGTCTGCCGGCTGAAGCTGCCTAGGACTATGAAGGTACACCCAGTTTTTCATGTATCTTTACTAAAGCCTGTATCTCCTAATACCTTCCAGGGACGTGTTGTGCCACCTCCGCAGCCTGTGGTGATTGATGGGCAAGAACAATTTGTGGTGGAGGAAATTATTGATTCCAGGATTCGCAGGAATCGGCTCCAATATCTGATAAGATGGCAGGAATATCCCCCTGAGGAAGACTCTTGGGAACCTGTGGAAAACATCAATGCCTAACAGAAGATTTCTCGTTTTCATCAGAGATTTCCTGAGAAACCAGGTCCAGGATCGTCCTGAGGCCGCTTCTAAGGAGGGAGTAATGTCAGGACTCTGTGCATTACAGCCCTTTTCCAAGATGGCGTCTTTGGTCTCATGTGCACTGTGTCTTCCTGCTATAAAACTCCACCCCAGCCTTCAGTCTGTGCTAGAGTATTCTGCCTTGCATCCAGCTCCTGACCTCTGGTGACCTCCTGGCTATATACCTGCTCCTGTGAACCTGTGGGGTTATCCTGCTACTCTGCTCTGAGTTCCTGCTGCATACACCAGTTCCAGTAATCCTCCTTCATCTGCTACTTGTGTTAGCTTCCATCTGCATTTGCTAGACATGTAAGCTGTTTCTGCTCTGCAAGAACCTGAGACTATTACCCAGACCTCCCTGGTTGAGCTAAGATATTATTTGAACTGCCTTATAAGCATATCTATCTGTGTTGTGGACTAAGCAAGGACTTATTTGTGTCAAGTATCCTCAAGAATAATTGTGCTTCATAGACTTTCTGCGTGACTGCATTTTCCTCTGAAATTTCCTATAGACTGCTGAGCTGCATTTGATATTTGCACCAAGTGTTGTGGACTTGAGTTTCTCTCTGCACTTGTTTGAATCACCGTGTTATAATATAGACTTTACCACTTATAAAACTGTGTCCTGTAGTTGTCTTGTTCCACGCAAAGAGTCTCCTGAGTTATCCCTAAAAATTATTACAATTGTTTTGTTTAAAATTCATTGTGGTAATGTCTAACCAAAATTAGAAAAATGTTGTCTATGTCCAAATATATATGGACCTAACTGTATATCCATTCCTACACTGATTTCTCAGTAATGGAGGGACAGACTGGCCATATAAAGGTTTTGCTGGACTTGTCTTTGAGAGAGCAACATCTATATATATAAATATATATATAATTGTCTAAGGGGTACTTCCGTAACGGTTATTCATTCGCTGATTGGTCTCGCCAGCTGCCTGTCATGGCTGCCGCGACCAATCAGCGACGGGCACAGTCCAATTAGTCCCTCCCTACTCCCCTGCAGTGAGTGCCGGGCGGCCGCTCCATATTCCCCGCAGTCGCGGCTCACACAGGGTTAATGCCAGCGGTAACGGACCGCGTTATGCCGCGGGTAACTCACTCCGTTACCGCCGATATTAACCCTGTGTGACCAAGTTTTTACTATTAACGCAGCCTATGCAGCGTCAATAGTAAAAGGATCTAATGTTAAAAATAATTAAAAAAAAAAAAATCATTATATACTCACCTTCCGCTGCCTTTCCCGTTCCTCGCCACCCTCCGGTATTCGCTGTGTGCAAGCGGCAGGTTCCGGTATCAAGGATCGTATGGCAGAAAGACCTGCCATGACGTCACGGTCATGTGACCACGACGTCATCACACCCTGGGACCGGAAGCTGACGCCTGTACCGCGCACAGGCGACAGAACTACAAGTATGGTGAGTATGTCAGAACTACAAGGGGCCCTCAGATCGGAAGGCGAGTATGTTTATTTTTTAGTTTTTAACCTGTGACATACGTAGCTGGGCAATCTACTACGTAGCTAGGCAATATACTACGTGGCTCTGTGCTCTATACTACATCCCTGTGCAATATACTACGTGGCTCTGTGCTGTATACTACGTCACTGGGCAATATACTGGGCAATATACTACGTGGTTCTGTGCTGTATACTACATCGCTGTGCAATATACTACGTGGCTCTGTGCTGTATACTACGTCACTGGGCAATATACTACGTCACTGGGCAATATACTACATGGCTGGGCAATATACTACGTCACTGGGCAATATAGTACGTGGCTCTGTGCTGTATACTACGTGACTGGGCAATATACCACGTGGCTGGGCAATATACCACGTGGCTGGGCAATATACCACGTGGCTGGGCAATATACCACGTGGCTGGGCAATATACCACGTGGCTGGGCAATATACCACGTGGCTGGGCAATATACCACGTGGCTGGGCAATATACCACGTGGCTGGGCAATATACCACGTGGCTGGGCAATATACCACGTGGCTGGGCAATATACCACGTGGCTGGGCAATATACCACGTGGCTGGGCAATATACCACGTGGCTGGGCAATATACCACGTGGCTGGGCAATATACCACGTGGCTGGGCAATATACCACGTGGCTGGGCAATATACTACGTGGCTGGGCAATATACTACGTGAACATGCATATTCTAGAATACCCGATGCGTTAGAATCGGGCCACCATCTAGTGTACATATAAATAGTTAGGGGGAAACTGACACATTCCCCTTAATGGATACATTTTAAACATGAATTCTGTTATTCTGTTTGTAGAATGGAATTTTGAATACAGGCGTGAACCTAGCTCCAGTGCCATGCAATTTTCAGTGATTTTGTAGAATAAACAAGTATCGTTATTAAATAAAATGTGAAAACAGTAAGGAGATGTGCACACATTGAGTAAAATGTCTGCATCATTTCTGCAGCTCTTGGCAGGAAAAACACAGCTGCAAAAAAGATTTTGCATTTGTTTTTGACTGATTGGAGAGACATTGGGGAAAACGCAGGGCACAAACACAGAGAACTGACATGCTGCTGATTATTTTCTGCACCAAGTCTGCAAGTCAAAAATACTCAATGTAATAATAATAATAATAATAATTTTATTTATATAGCGCCAACATATTCAGCAGCGCTTTACAACTTATAGAGGGGACTTATACAGACAACAGACATTACAGCATAACAGAAATCACAGTTCAAAACAGATACCAGGAGGAATGAGGGCCCTGCTCGCAAGCTTACAATCTATGGGGAAAAGGGGAGACACGAGAGGTGGCTGGTAACAATTGCTTTAGTTATTTGGACCAGCCATAGTGTAAGGCTCGGGTGTTCATGTAAAGCTGCATGAACCAGTTAACTGCCTAAGTATGTAACAGTACAGACACAGAGTGCTATTAACTGCAATGTGTGTATTACAATTTAGGTTTCTCATTGCTTGCATCAGGTTTTGTCACAAATCCGCACAGAAACAAATGAGACAAAAACGCACCAAATCTGCAACGTGTATATCAGCCAAGAATTTGTACAGACCTTCAACGAGTTCCAATCGGCATCGCTCACTGCCACGGATCTCATTTTTCGGCTTGGCATTAGAATATCTCTGTACACTTCCCAGAAGGCAGACTTTGGTTGTAAAAAAAAAAATGAAAAAACAAACAAACAATTCAGTTCTATGACTACATAACCTGCTTTTATTTGTACTAATCCTATAGGCTTACTTTGTCAGTCCTCAGGAAGAGTTCACTGATCATGGTCAAACAGTGACAGAAAAAAAATGTGGCTTTACTGCGATGTGTGAACACCTCCCGACATATATACCGTATATACTCGAGTATAAGCCAAGAATTTCAGTCCATTTTTTAGGCTGAAATTGCCCCTCTCGGCTTATACTCGAGTCATACCTAGGGGTCGGCAGGGGAGGGGGAGCGGCAGCTGTGTAATCATACTCACCTGCTCCTGGCGCAGTGTCCCTGGTTCCCCGGCGCCGGCAGCTTCTTCCTGTAGTGAGCGGTCACATGGTAATAATAATAATAATAATAATCTTTAATTATATAGCGCCAACATATTCCGCAGCACTTTACAATTAAGCGGGGACATATACAGACAAATTCAATACAAGTTAAGACAATTTAAACAGTGACATTAGGGGTGAGGTCCCGGCTCGCAAGCTTACAATCTACAAGGAAATGAGCGGACACAATAGGTGAAAAGTGCTTGTTATTTCAGGTCTGGCAATTATAATAAATAGGGATTTTTATACAAAGCTGCATGATCCGGTCATCAGCCCGTGTGTTTAAGTACAATAGTCAAGTAACAAGTGCAGTTATCGTGTGCATGGAGGGTGTGGAGACAGATGAATAGTAGGGTGCAGATTCAGAGTAATATTTGGAAGGAGGGAACAGGGCAAAGTTAGTTTACTGAGTAGTTGATGTGGTAGGCTTGTTTGAAGAGATGGGTTTTTAAAGCTCGCTTGAATAGGTCGGGGGTAGGTATTAGTCTGATCGTCTGGGGAAGTGCATTCCAGAAACCTGGCGCAGCACGAGAGAAGTCTTGGAGACGGAGGTGTGAGGTTCGGATTACGGGGGATGTTAGTCTTAGGTCGTTTGAAGATCGGAGGGCACATATAGGGCGATAGACAGAGATGAGAGAGGAGATATAAGGCAGTGCAGAACTGTGGAGAGCTTTGTGGGTGAGAGAGAAGAGTTTATACTGGACCCTGTAGCGAATGGGTAGCCAGTGTAATGACTGGCACAAGATGGAGGCATCGGTGAAGCGGTTAGACAGAAATATGACCCTGGCTGCCGCATTCAAGATGGATTGGAGAGGAGAAAGTTTGGTAAGAGGGAGACCGATCAGAAGAGAGTTGCAGTAGTCCAGACGAGAATGAATAAGAGCGACAGTAAGAGTCTTAGCAGTTTCAAAGGTGAGAAAAGGTCGGATTCTGGAGATGTTTTTAAGATGCAGGTGACAAGAGCGAGTGAGTGATCGGATATAGGGAGTAAAGGAAAGTTTGGAGTCGAATATGACCCCAAGACAGCGGGCATGCTGCTTGGGAGTTATGGTTGAACCCTCCAGAGTAATTTCGATGTTGGGAAGAGTGAGGTTAGTAGAACGGAGAAACATTGTACTGCTCATTATAGTAATGAATATGGACCCGTCTCCACTCCCATAGGGGTGGAGCCGCATATTCATTACTGTAATGAGCAGTACCATGTGACTGCTCAATACAGCAAGAAGCTGCCGGCGCCGGGGAACCAGGGACACCGTGCCAGGAGCAGGTGAGTATAACGGGGGCATACTCACCTTTCCCGTTCCACCGTCAGCACCGCTGTGTCTTCCGCGTCCTCTGCAGTGACGCTCAGGTCAGAGGGTGCGGTGACGTGATTAGTGTGCGCGACGCCCTCTGCGTGTCAGTGCAGAGGACGCGGAAGACACAGCGGCGCCAACGGTGGAACGTGGGACAAGTGAATATAGCAAGTGCCGGGGGCCTGAGCGACGAAAAGTATGTGATTTCTTTTTTTATCGCAGCAACAGCATGTGGGGCAAATATCTCTATGGAGCATCTTATGGGGCCATGTGCAGCATTATATGGGGGCATATATCTGTATGGAGCATCTTATGGGGCCATGTGCAGCATTATATGGGGCAAATATCTCTATGGGCCATCTTATGGGGCCATGTGCAGCATTATATGGGGCAAATATCTCTATGGGGCATCTTATGGGGCCATGTGCAGCATTATATGGGGCAAATATTTCAATGGAGCATCTTATGGGGCCATGTGCAGCATTATATGGGGGCAAATGTCTGTATGGAGCATCTTATGGGGCCATAATCAGCATTTGTGCAGCATTATATGGGGGATATTTTAATATGGAGCATCTTATGGGGCCCATCATAAACTGTATGGAGCATTATATGGGGCTCCTGATTCAATATGGATATTCAAAAACACTTAAAGGGACTCTGTCACCTGAATTTGGAGGGAACAATCTTCAGCCATAGGGGCGGAGTTTTCGGGTGTTTGATTCACCCTTTCTTTACCCGCTGGCTGCAATATTGGATTGAAGTTCATTCTCTGTCCTCCGGAGTACACGCCTGCACAAGGCAATATTGCCTTACGCAGGCGTGTACTCCGGAGGGACAGAGAATGAACTTCAATCCAATATTGCAGCCAGCATGCAGCCAGCGGGTAAGGAAAGGGTGAATCAAACACCCGAAAACCCCGCCCCTATGGCTGAAGATTGTTCCCTCCAAATTCAGGTGACAGTGTCCCTATAACCTACAGATGTCTCAATTCATTTTACTTTAATTGGTATCTATTTTTATTTCTGACACTTACCGGTAGCTGCTGCATTTTCCACCCTAGGCTTATACTCGAGTCATTAAGTTTTCCCAGTTGTGGCAAAATTAGGGGAGGTCGGCTTATACTCGAGTATATACAGTAATTCAAGCTGCATTTTTATAAGGCACTGCAACCTTGCATCTATGGGGTCCTGAGCTCAAATCCCACCAAGGACATCTAAGGAGTTTGCGTGGGTTTCCTCTGGGCTCTCCGGTTTCCTCCCACACTCCAAACACATACTGATAGGGAATATAGATTGTGAGCCCCAATGGGGACAGTGATGATGTATATAAAGCGCTGCAGAATATGATGGCGCTATATAAGCGAGATAAATTGAATTCCACTGCAGCAGCTGAACATAAAAATATTTTATAATGAACATTAGGGACAGAGATCAGGCAAAAATTGGAGCTGCAGACCATGGCAACTAATGATATTCCTGCTTTGACTTTATAATTGGAAATATGACACCCATATAGTTAGTGCATGACTTTGCACAGTCCAGAACTGCATGTGGGTTCAACACAAATTAGAACTTCTCAGCTTTGTAGTCACACCCATTTTATAGGAAAACTGCACTGAAAAATTACTTCATGTTTCATTGGTGGTGGGTAATGTGTTTCATTGGTGGTAACACAGGAGCTGTAAGACCCTTGTGGTTGGTTCTACATCACTGCTGCCTTGCTGGGCATGCACAATGCACTGATGAAGCCAGGAAGTGCACTCTCAGCGTCATTGCGCAGCAACAGGGAGGCAGAGATCTACTAAGGGCTGGCGGTGACACCACTCAATGCCCACAGGTACCGATAACATGATCAGTGGGATGGCCAGTCCGCAGGAGACACCACGCCCCGTGGCCAGTCCGCAGGAGACACCCCGCCCCGTGGCCAGTCCGCAGGAGACACCCCGCCCCGTGGCCAGTCCGCAGGAGACACCCCGCCCCGTGGCCAGTCCGCAGGAGACACCCCGCCCCGTGGCCAGTCCGCAGGAGACACCACGCCCCGTGGCCAGTCCGCAGGAGACACCACGCCCCGTGGCCAGTCCGCAGGAGACACCACGCCCCGTGGCCAGTCCGCAGGAGACACCACGCCCCGTGGCCAGTCCGCAGGAGACACCACGCCCCGTGGCCAGTCCGCAGGAGACACCACGCCCCGTGGCCAGTCCGCAGGAGACACCACGCCCCGTGGCCAGTCCGCAGGAGACACCACGCCCCGTGGCCAGTCCGCAGGAGACACCACGCCCCGTGGCCAGTCCGCAGGAGACACCACGCCCCGTGGCCAGTCCGCAGGAGACACCACGCCCCGTGGCCAGTCCGCAGGAGACACCACGCCCCGTGGCCAGTCCGCAGGAGACACCACGCCCCGTGGCCAGTCCGCAGGAGACACCACGCCCCGTGGCCAGTCACCCACTCATTGGCATATCACCACTGCAGCTACAAAACTGATTTGATTGAGATAGAACAAATACCACAATTGGGTCTTTTTAAAAAGTATATACAGACATTGTGAAATTTTGGGGAGTATAGGGAACCAGATAATGTTCCCATTGAACTGGTTCTCCTTACTCTGTGATGCCGCTGAAGCTTGGCAGCCGCCCCCTCTCGCCCCATCACCATCTGCCAGGAGCTGAATATTCCCTGCTGTCGGCATGTTACGGGGCGATGGGGACAGGTGGGAGATGCTATGGAGCATGTGGCCCCTCTCTCCATTCCTCAGCCACTGGGGGATATAGGGGCTCTCCAATTAGTAACAGTCCTTTGTGGCCGTATGACACAACATAACTAGACATGCACTATAGGGTCTGGCCTGCACGGGGGGGGCGGGGGGCAAAGGGTTAATGATAGAAACCTTCTCTTCCGGGCACCTTACGGTTGGCATAATCTACGGCATTTAGTGCCAAATAATGGGGCGAGGAGTCCACAAAGGGCTGTTATGTGGTGCCACCATCTTGGAAGAACCAGTTGTAGAACCTGCCTAGAGGACACGTGCATGTCCAGTGCGTTCCACATATAACGCATTATGTGTACATGTGCCAGCTGCACGGCACAGGTTAGAGGTCACGGGCTCACGTGTCTCCATTACACTCACCTCTGACCCGGCGACAACCGAGACACAGCCCTGTCCCAGGAGCCACCTGTTCCCGAAGCAGCCGGGACAGAGAACCGAGCCTTATCACCGACATCCCCGTGCCCCGTGCCAGTCTACACCGCCGCCATAACCACCCGGAACTGCGGGGTCAGGACGAGAGCTACTGCATCATGGGAAATGTAGTTCCTCACAAAGCTCCACGGTATAGAGAGCTAGGAATGTTAACTACTGCCACCATGGCAACAAGAGAAGGGGAGGTGTAGTTTATGTACGAGAACAACTTATTGACTTCTACCCACGTTATCCGGTAGTCTGTAAGGCCGGCCTCACACTCAGCGTATGTAAATACGGTCCGTTTTTTACGGCCGTAATACGCAGAAATGTTCCCAAAATAGTGATCCGTATGTCATCCGTAGGCAGGGTGTGGCAGCGTATTTTGCGCATGTCATCCTCCATCCTCCGTATGTAATCCGTATGGCATCCGTACTGCGATATTTTCTCGCAGGCTTGCAAAACCGACATCTAATGGATTTATGTGCTCAAATGTTCGGTAAAACATATATACAACATATATATATATATATATATATATATATATATATATATATATATATATATATATATATATATGTCATTGAGACACACATAGCATGGCGCGATATCTGTGAAAAGCCGGTAATTCAATTGCCGGCTTTTCATTTCTCCTTCCCAAACCCGACAGGATATGAGACATGGTTTACATACAGTAAACCATCTCATATCCCCTTTTTTTGCATATTCCACACTACTAATGTTAGTAGTGTGTATGTGCAAAATGTGGGCGCTGTAGCTTGTAAAATAAAGGGTTAAATGGCGGAAAAAATTGGCGTGGGCTCCCGTGCAATTTTCTCCGCCAGAGTGGTAAAGCCAGTGACTGAGGGCAGATATTAATAGCCAGGAGAGGGTCCATGGTTATTGGCCCCCCCTGGCTATAAACATCTGCCCCCAGCCACCCCAGAAAAGACACATCTGGAAGATGCGCCTATTCTGGCACTTGGCCACTCTCTTCCCACTCACGTGCAGCGGTGGGATATGGGGTAATGAAGGGTTAATGTCACCTTGCTATTGTAAGGTGACATTAAGCCGGGTTAATAATGGAGAGGCGTCAATTATGACACCTATCCATTATTAATCCAATAGTACTAAATGGTTAATAAAACACACACACATGATTACAAAGTCCTTTAATGAAATAAAGACATAGGGTGTTGTAATATTTTATTAGACTCTTAATCCACCTGAAGACCCTCGTTCTGTAACAAAGTTAAAAAAACAAACAACAATATTCCATACCTTCCGTCGTTATGTCCCACGATGTAAATCCTTCTGAAGGGGTTAAATCATTTTACACCCAGGAGCTGTGCTAATGCACTCGCTCGTGCCTGTAAACCCCGGGTACTGAAAGGAAAGCTGGGTGACCTGTAGTTACCTTGAGTTGTGGTGATGCGCCCCCTGCTGGATGTCCTCATATGAATTTGAGCGTGGGAACTTTTCCAAGGCTCCAGTTCATGAGGACATCCAGCAGGGGGCGCATCACCGCAACTCAAGGTAACTACAGGTCACCCAGCTTTCCTTTAAGTACCCGGGGGTTTACAGGCACGAGCGAGTGCATTAGCACAGCTCCTGGGTGTAAAATGATTTAACCCCTTCAGATGGATTTACTTCGTGGGACATAACGACGGAAGGTATGGAATATTGTTGTTTGTTTTTTTTACTTTGTTTCAGGACGATGGTCTTCAGGTGGATTAAGAGTCTAATAAAATATTACAACATGTGTCTTTATTTCATTAAAATACTTTGTAATCATGTGTGTGTGTTTTATTAACCATTTAGTACTATAGGATTAATAATGGATAGGTGACATAATTGACGCCTCTCCATTATTAATCTGGCTTAATGTCACCTTACAATAGCAAGGTGGCATTAACCCTTCATTACCCCATATCCCACCGCTACACGGGAGTGGGAAGAGAGTGGTCAAGTGCCAGAATAGGCGCATCTTCCAGATGTGCCTTTTCTGGGGTGGCTGGGGGCAGATGTTTTTAGCCACGGGAGGGCCAATAACCATGGACCCTCTCCTGGCTATTAATATCTGACCTCAGTCACTGGCTTTACCGCTCTGGCGGAGAAAATTGCGCGGGAACCCACGCCAATTTTTTCCGCAATTTAACCCTTTATTTTAGCAGCAACAGCGCCCAAATTTTGCACATACACACTACTAACATTAGTAGTGTGGAATATGCAAAAAAAAAAGGATATGAGATGGTTTACTGTATGTAAACCATGTCTCATATCCTGTCGGGTTTGGGAAGGAGAAATGAAAAGCCGGCAATTGAATTACCGGCTTTTCTCTCTTAGGCTACGTTCACACGATGCGTTTTTTGCTGCGGATTTTTCCAGTCCTTTTTCGGGAAAATCCGCAGTGAAAAACGGTGGTGCTTCTCTCTGCGGTTTGGTGTCCTTTTTCTACTGCGGATTCCACTGCGGGTTTCCAACTGCAGTTTCCTATTGGTGCTGTTGGAAACCCGCAGCGGAATCCGCAGAAAGAATTGACATGGTACTTCTTTTTTCTGCATGCAAATCCGTGCGGATTTGCCTGCGAAAAAAAGGATCGTCGGCACAGCGGTTTTTGTTTTCCATAGGGTAACATTGTACTGTACCCTGCATGGAAAACTGCTGCGGATCCGTAGCTGCAATTCCGCTGCGGATCCGCAGCAAAAAACGCATCGTGTGAACGTAGCCTAACACTGGTGCGTATTTCTCGCAAGTCACACGCATGGTCCGTGTGTAATCCGTATTTTTCTCGCCCCCATAGACTTTCATTGGTGATTTTTTTGCGCAATACGGTGACAAACGCAGCATGCTGCGATTTTCTACAGCCGTACAAGACCGTATATTACAGATCAGTAAAATAGGGCAGATAGGAGCTGGAACATAGGGAATCATTGGGCCGTGTGTTATGCGTATTTTACGGACGTAGTTTATGCGCTCATACGTCCATAAAACTCGCTAGTGTGAGGCCGGCCTAAAAGGTGTACAGAGGTGGCAGACGATGCCAGCGTGCCCAGCTCACCTATATGTTCTATATAGCTGCTGAGAATATATGCTAACGATATAGGCAGTATAGTCTTATCTATAGCGAAATCCTGTGAATCACTGGCGTATGAAGACAGACCACAAGAGGGCGACATTACCCTTTACATTATTAATAATAATTGTGGTCTGGCTTCACACGTCAGTGATTCAATCCTGACACTGCTAAGTCTACACAAGGATACAAAAAAAACACTTCAGGAAAAAAAGAACCTCCAAAACCAAAATTGAAAGATGACACTGATAAAAATACCCACAAAGCCTTTTCTCCTTTTGCTGTTGCCCCCATTGCCTTTTCGAGGTTTTCGAGTAGCTGCCATATGTGTCTTCTCGTGCTCACAAATGGCGGATCCTGAAGTCGTCCCTTTCTTGTATAACCTGGATAAGTGACGGATTCTCATTTGGTTTCTGAAGGTTTTTTTTGTACCTTTTGACTTAAGTGTCAGGATTGGGGAGGATTCCACAGGGACCCTTCATAGAAATGGCATAACTTATTTTTTTCACAATGAGGTTTTCAAAACCTTATTAGAAAACCTGTAGAAAAACTCGAATGAACAGCTAAATGGATTTTCTATGGAATTGAATGGGGAGAGTGTTAAAAACATCTTTAAATTGAATTTTGATGTGGATTTTGGATTAAGTGTTCTTCAGAGTCCTCCACCTCCATGAGCTTACCATAAGATGCCGGCAAGGCTAAGACACTTCAGGATAATGCTGGTGATTTTTTTTCTTGAAGGATCTTTCAAGTCTTTTCTGCTGCGCCAGCAGCTTTTTTTTGTGGGGGCTATAACTTTAAATAGTGAGCAGCTTCCAAACAGAAGCCACCCTAAGGAAGAAAGAACATGTCACTTTTTAGCCGCTTTACAGTTTTCAGAGACTGAAGCCATTAAATTAAGCTCCAAAATTGTGAACAGGTCGTGTTGACATTGCAGTGCACTATATTTATTCTTTTTGGCGTTTTTCTTCGTCACTCTTCATTTTTTATTTTTTTATTGTTTTTTTTTGAATGGGGTAAAACGTGTGATTTGAACTTTTGAGCTTTATTTTTTTTTACATTTTTTTTACTTGCTTCAATAATCTCCTTAGGATACTTGAAGATCTGATCACTTGTGTTAGACATAGCAGGACTTCAGCCCTTCTCTGTGTAGCAGAAATGCTCATCTGCTATCAGTACTGATCACCGCTCATAGAAGATCAGCAATCACAACTGCAGAGGTCTCCTGCAGACCCCGGGTTGTCATGACAACCCATATGCACCCCGCAATCATGTGACACGGGCACCAAGGGGCAGAGCTGATTATGCGCTTCTGGCACGGACATGTTAAATGCTGCTGCCAGAGATCGACAGCGGCATTTGACATGTTAACAGCCATGGGTGGATCACGATTCCACCTGCTGCTGTTAAGGGCACATGACAACTGATCAGATCAGCTGCCAGAAAAGATGCGAGCATAGCGCCGGAGCCCACAACAAAGAAGGAGAAAAGACCTATCATGTACCTATACGTCATAGGTTGTAAAGGGGTTAATATTCTCATCCAGTTCCGTTTTACTCCTCTTCTGAGTGACGTTACCATTCTTCAAACTCTCCAGCTCACTCTTTGTCTAAGGGTACCGTCTCACAGTGGCACTTTGATCGCTACGACGGCACGATCCGTGACGTTCCAGCGATATCCATACGATATCGCTGTGTCTGACACGCAGCAGCGATCAGGGACCCCGCTGAGAATCGTACGTCGTAGCAGATCGTTTGGAACTTTCTTTAGTCGCTGGATCTCCCGCTGTCATCGTTGGATCGGTGTGTGTGACACCGATCCAACGATGCGTTCGCTTGTAACCAGGGTAAACATCAGATTACTTAGCGCAGGGCCGTGCTTAGTAACCCGATGTTTACCCTGGTTACCATCGTAAATGTAAAAAAAAAAAAAACAGTACATACTCACATTCCGGTGTCCGTCAGGTCCCTTGCCGTCTGCTTCCCGCACTGACTGACTGCCGGCCGTAAAGTGAAAGCAGAGCACAGCGGTGACGTAACCGCTGTGCTCTGCTTTCACTTTACGGCCGGCAGTCAGTCAGTGCGGGAAGCAGGTCGGCAAGGGACCTGACGGACACCGGAATGTGAGTATGTACTGTTTTTTTTTTTTTACATTTACGATGGTAACCAGGGTAAACATCGGGTTACTAAGCGCGGCCCTGCGCTTAGTAACCCGATGTTTACCCTGGTTACCCGGGGACCTCGGCATCGTTGGTCGCTGGAGAGCTGTCTGTGTGACAGCTCCCCAGCGACCACACAACGACTTACCAACGATCACGGCCAGGTCGTATCGCTGGTCGTGATCGTTGGTAAATCGTTTTGTGTAACGGTACCCTAAGCGTGAGCCGGAAGTCTGTCAGGGTGCATTCAGATATCTGTACAAATTGGTCTGAGATAAGTCTGCACTGTACAGAAGGCCGCTGGTCTCCTGACCCAAGTTTGACAGCTTCATAGAAAGCCGTCACGCTCCATTCGGGAGACTTGTGGCCAGTGCAAGCATTGCAGTCATATCTTGAACCAATTTGGACAGATGTCTGAATGCGCCCTTACTATGGAAGCCTTGTTCTGACACTTCATAAGCTTACATTGTAAAAGCCACCCAGGGTGACGCAGGGTGCAGTGTGACCCAGAGAGCAGTAACCGGAGAATTTCAACTTTTACCAAAGAAATAAGACAATACTTGAATTTGGAAGTAAAACTATGTTTACTTGTTAACAAGGAGATGCAGTGCTCAGCCGTTTGTCTGCCGCTAATACATTTTGATCAATATTATATAGGTAATGCAAAATATAGACAATCAGATAATAGAGTCTGTTACATCTAATTCGTGCTGCAGACTATGGATAATATTGTAAGCATCCTGTTTTATAATCACTGTCTCTACACATATCTCAGAATGTCAGTTGTTTCTGACCACAAAGATAACATCTGTCTACTTTTCAGTCACGTTATGACCTTTCAGTAAACCTATACAGCTCTGGCAAAAATTAAGAGACCACTGGAAAATGTTCAGTTTGTCTGATTTTCTCTTTATAGGTATATTTTTGAGTAAAATGTAAATTGTTCTTTTATTCTATAAACTTCTGACAACATGTCTCCGAATTTCCAAGCAATAAATGATTTTTAATCACAGCTTTCATGCGTCTTGGCATACTTTCCACCAATCTTTCACACTGCTTCTGGCGCAAAAATGTAAGCAGTTCTTCTTTGTTTGATGGCTTGTGACTGTCCATCATTCTCTTGATTACATTCCAGAGGTTTTCAATGGGGTTCAGGTCTGGAGATTGGGCTGCCCATAACAGGGTTTTGATGTGGTGGTCTCTTAATTTTTGCCAGAGCTGTATTTTCTATAACTAAGGATTCAAATTTCTATTAATGGACACATTAAATATATATACAAAATGGATGAAATTTTACACTCATTACAAAAGTTATTATAACAAGCAGTGCTGTCACTCAGCAGAGGAGGAGATCGGCATCGTCCACTGGAGAGAGCGGCGGTAGCTGAGTATATTAATATACTCACACACAATACATACACATATACACAGATTTCGTGCAAAATACTTCATGGGTGGGCATCTTTAAATAAAAGTCACAATACTTGAAATAAAATGTACATATTAGGGATCCACTTTTAGGGAGTCTGCCACCCCTAGTGATGTGATGTAGGGGACTTCACCCCTATAAAAATTATACTAGCATTGTACCTGTTCCTTGTACAGTGTTTATGACAATAACTTTTAATCCATATGCAAATGCAGGGGCTTCAGTGCACCATGAGCAGGGTGTACCATTACACCCCCTCAATTTGCATTTTGGGGGCTATCCTAGCATGTGATGGGCAGTGTGCACTCCTAGAGCAAACACTGCCCCGCATGTGTGCACATTCACACTGATATTTGGCCGTGCATGTTCTTCTAGCTAGCTCTCTGCAGACGCTGCTCGCTACACGTCCTGGTGAATGAGCGATATCAGCAAAGAAGAACCAGGAAAGTGACCGAGCTCAGCCACTTATGTTATGTTTTAGCCCAAAATTTTAAATTTTTTGACAATGGTTAACAGGAAAAAATTTACACCATAGGTTGTTGCATGGTTTCTGAACATGATGACACTCCATATGTGGTTACAAAATTACTGTTTGGACAAAAAGGGATAGAGCACTATTTGATTTTTGGAGCAAATATATGGCTGGAATAAATTATGAATGCCATGCCCATGACTTGCCAAAACTGAGCATGTTTAATTTACAGGTGATTCATAAAAACGTTATAATTAGGGATGAGCGACTTTTACTTTTTTAGGATCGAGTCGGGTTTCGCGAAACCCGACTTTGTCAAAAGTCAGGTCGAGTGAAATCGGCCGATTATCACGAAAAGTCGGTGATCGACCGAAACACGAAACCCAATGCAAGTCAATGGGGAATCAAAGTCGGCAGTGAGTGGAGGACAGGAAAACACCTACAGTGCCCATTTTAATGTCAAAAACATCAATTCTTGTCACTTAAGCTTGTGAATCTTAATTTACCTTATAATAATAGTTAGGCATTGAAAATTGGGGGTCATTTGGCTAAAGTTGTGGGGAGGGGGGTAGGGCTGGCTCAAGTTTTTTGTGGGCCCAGGAAACGTGGACTACGTCATGGCGGTGGAGCCGGGAGAGGTAAGTATTAAAACTTTGCAAGTGCTGTGATCTCAAGCAAGCAGGGGGGGCTCACTCGTTCGCATTGGCACTGGCACAGGGCCCCTCAAAGTACGGCGGTGTGCTTGACGGCGGGGGCGCCTCCCACCGGCAGAGACACTTTTGCGTACTATGAGGGGCCCTGTGCCAGTGACGTCGCCAACGAGTATGCCCCCCCACCTCATGAAGGAACCTGCACTCTCATCTGCACCTTCCTCTTTGTCCCCGTGTAAGGTGGTATAGTATGCGGGAAGGGGAACCAGACTTTCAGCAGGGTCAGATTCTGGCTGTGTAGAGTGCAAGGGGAATGTAGTGGTCTGAGTCAATGTACCAGCAGACTCATCTAGCACTGGCTGGGCAATGGGCAGGATGAGGAGGAAACACAGATATAGTCCCAAAGAATAAAGTAGGCTAAATGCAGTTCAAAATTTGTAACAGGAGTAAACAGGCGGCACTGCTTTGTTCAGTGGAGGAGAACACCAAGCAGCGACAGACACCGTTAGTAGGCCCAACCAACCAAGTAGGCCAAATGCAGGTTAATATCTGATATAGGCCGAAAGCCTGAAGATTGAAGCTCAGCTATATTCAGTGGAGAACACAAGGAGTAGCAGACACCGTTACTAGGGCCCAACCAAACTAGTAGGCCAAATGCAGTTTAAAAATTCCTATAGGCCGAAAGCCTGAAGATTGAAGCTCAGCTATATTCAGTGGAGGAGAACACCAAGGAGCAGCAGACACCGTTACTAGGGCCCAACCAAACTAGTAGGCCGAATCCAGTTTAAAAATTCCTATAGGCCGAAAGCCTGAAGATTGAAGCTCAGCTATATTCAGTGGAGGAGAACACCAAGGAGCAGCAGACACCGTTACTAGGGCTCAACCAAACTAGTAGGCCAAATGCAAGTTAATATCTGATATAGGCCGAAAGCCTGAAGATTGAAGCTCAGCTATATTCAGTGGAGGAGAACACCAAGGAGCGGCAGACACCGTTACTAGGGCCCAACCAAACTAGTAGGCCAAATGCAGTTTAAAAATTCCTATAGGCCGATAGCCTGAAGATTGAAGCTCAGCTATATTCAGTGGAGGAGAACACCAAGGAGCAGCAGACACCGTTACTAGGGCCCAACCAATCTAGTAGGCCAAATGCAGTTTAAAAATTCTTATAGGCCGAAAGCCTGAAGATTGAAGCTCAGCTATATTCAGTGGAGGAGAACACCAAGGAGCAGCAGACACCGTTACTAGGGCTCAACCAAACTAGTAGGCCAAATGCAGGTTAATATCTGATATAGGCCGAAAGCCTGAAGATTGAAGCTCAGCTATATTCAGTGGAGGAGAACACCAAGGAGCGGCAGACACCGTTACTAGGGCCCAACCAAACTAGTAGGCCAAATGCAGTTTAAAAATTCCTATAGGCCGATAGCCTGAAGATTGAAGCTCAGCTATATTCAGTGGAGGAGAACACCAAGGAGCAGCAGACACCGTTACTAGGGCCCAACCAATCTAGTAGGCCAAATGCAGTTTAAAAATTCTTATAGGCCGAAAGCCTGAAGATTGAAGCTCAGCTATATTCAGTGGAGGAGAACACCAAGGAGAAGCAGACACCGTTACTAGGGCTCAACCAAACTAGTAGGCCAAATGCAGGTTAATATCTGATATAGGCCAAAAGCCTGAAGATTGAAGCTCAGCTATATTCAGTGGAGGAGAACACCAAGGAGCAGCAGACACCGTTACTAGGGCCCAACCAAACTAGTAGGCCAAATGCAGTTTAAAAATTCCTATAGGCCGAAAGCCTGAAGATTGAAGCTCAGCTATATTCAGTGGAGGAGAACACTAAGGAGCAGCAGACACCGTTACTAGGGCTCAACCAAACTAGTAGGCCAAATGCAGGTAAATATCTGATATAGGCCGAAAGCCTGAAGATTGAAGCTCAGCTATATTCAGTGGAGGAGAACACCAAGGAGCGGCAGACACCGTTACTAGGGCCCAACCAAACTAGTAGGCCAAATGCAGTTTAAAAATTCCTATAGGCCGAAAGCCTGAAGATTGAAGCTCAGCTATATTCAGTGGAGGAGAACACTAAGGAGCAGCAGACACCGTTACTAGGGCCCAACCAAACTAGTTGGCCAAAAGCAGTTTAAAAATTCCTATAGGCCGAAAGCCTGAAGATTGAAGCTCAGCTATATTCAGTGGAGGAGAACACCAAGGAGCAGCAGACACCGTTAGTAGGCCCAACCAACCAAGTAGGCCAATTGCAGGTTAATATCTGTTATAGGCCAAAAGCCTGAAGATTGAAGCTCAGCTATATTCAGTGGAGGAGAACACCAAGGAGCGGCAGACACCGTTACTAGGGCTCAACCAAACTAGTAGGCCAAATGCAGTGTAAAAATTCCTATAGGCCGAAAGCCTGAAGATTGAAACTCTGCTTTTTTTCAGTGGAGGACAGTGGTATTGAGTAGCGCAGACAGACACAGGTAGTATGCGTTAAATAAAAAAGTTGGCTCTATGCAGTTTTAAATTGGTTACAGGGGTACACAGGCAGCATTGGTTTGATCAGCGGACGGCGATTGCAAGGAGTGGGGCACACTTAGTAGGCCTAACATAAAAAAAGAAGGCTCTACGCAGTTTTAAATTGGTTACAGGGGTACACAGGCAGCATTGGTTTGATCAGTGGACGGCGATTGCAAGGAGTGGAGGACACTTAGAAGGCCTAACATAAAAAAGAAGGCTCTAGGCAGTTTTAAATTGGTTACAGGGGTACACAGGCAGCATTGGTTTGCTCAGCGGACGGCAATTGCAAGGAGTGGGGCACACTTAGTAGGCCTAACATTAAAAAGATGGCTCTTTGCAGTTTTAAATTGGTTACAGGGGTACACAGGCGGCATAGCGTTGTTCAGTGGAGGACAACTGTAAGGAGTGTCTGACACAGTTAGTAGGCGAAAATAATGAAGTGAGGTTAATGTCGGGCAAAAAATGGTTCACAAATAAACAGGAGGCATAGCTAGTTACAGGGGTGGGCTCCTCTGCTGAGTAGCAGACAGTGGTAGTTGCCGCATAGTATTAACTGGTCTAAATGGAGGACAGGTCCCCTGTATATTTTTACTATCATCTATCATTTCAACACATTTTTCGTGGCAGTGCCATTGAAGGATTTAACAGCACAGACAGAACAGTGGTGGAGCTGTGAGAGTTAATTTGGCAAGTGGTAGAGCACTGTTTGAGCTGGGGGGGGGGACACTCTCTCGTGGGCGGCGGTACTGGCCCAGGGCCCCTCATGTTACGACGGTGTGTCTGACGTTGGGTGTGCACCACCACCGCCACAGACACGTAATTGTACTATGAGGGACCCTGTGCCAGTGCCGTCGCCCAAAAGTGGGCACACCCACCTGTCCAGGCAAACGGCACTCGCACGGGTGCTTGCACAAAGTGGTGACCACGGCCCCGTGGGGAGAGTCAGGCCAGTTAGGGAGGTGTTAAAATGGCCTATGGTGGACATACAGCAGCTGCAAATGGAGGAATTGGATCAGTCACTAAGAGGAGTCCAAAAGCAAAACCTTTTTACAGGAAAGCTACGTGTCAGCAGGGGAAGGTGGGGCAAAATAATTAGAAATCCATGATTGGTTCATTTTAATGAAGGTTAGATCATCAACATTTTGGGTAGCCAGACGAGTCCTTTTTTTCTGTCAGTATTCAACCAGCAGCACTGAATACTCTTTCAGATAGCACACTAGCAGCTGGGCAAGCGAGCTCCAGTAATGCATATTCTGCCAATTCAGGCCAGGTGTCTATTTTAGATGCCCAGTAATCAAAGGGGAATGACGTGTGAGGGAGAACATCGATAAGTGAGGAAAAATAGTTACCATACTGGACAAATGTTGTCTCCTGTCACATTGAATAGATGCTGCAGTACCTGTCCGTCTGCGGTCATTGCGAAATCACTCCACAACCTGGTCAGAAAACCCCTCTGTCCAACGCCACTTCTGATCTGTGCACCTCTAACACCTCTGCCCTGTAGCCCCCTGCAGCTCGTGTGAGAACCATCACCGGCGCTGTGTGCTGGGAATGCCTGAATCAAACGGTCTACAAGAGTAGCTTGTTTGGTTGCTAATATTTGTTCGAGGTTCTCATGTGGCATAATATTTTGCAATTTGCCTTTATAGCGAGGGTCAAGGATGCAGGCCAACCAGTAATCGTCATCGCTCATCATTTTAATAATGCGTGGGTCCTTTTTGAGGATACGTAAGGCATAATCCGCCATGTGGGCCAAAGTTCCAGTTGGCAAATCTGCGGTTGTGCTGGTTTGAGGGGCAGTTACAGGCAAATCTACGTGACGTGTCTCCCTTACAAAAACAGAACCCGGCCTTGCAACGCCACTAATTTCTGTTGGCCCAGGAGAAGCTTCCTCATTAAAAAAGTCCTCATCCCCATCATCCTCCTCGTCCTCCTCCTCCTCTTCGCCCGCTACCGCGTCCTCTACACGGCCCTGACCAGACAATGGCTGACTGTCATCAAGGCTTTCCTCTTCCTCGGCTGCAGACGCCTGCTCCTTTATGTGCGTCAAACTTTGCATCAGCAGACGCATTAGGGGGATGCTCATGCTTATTATTGCGTTGTCTGCCCTAACCAGCCGTGTGCATTCCTCAAAACACTGAAGGACTTGATACAGGTCTTGTAGCTTCGACCACTGCACACCTGACAACTCCATGTCTGCCATCCAACTGCCTGCCCGTGTATCCTCCCACAAATACATAACAGCACGCCTCTGTTCGCACACTCTCTGAAGCATGTGCAGTGTGGAGTTCCACCTTGTTGCAACGTCGATGATTAGGCGATGCTGAGGAAGGTTCAAATAACGCTGATAGTTCTGCATACGGCTGGAGTGTACAGGCGAACGGCGGATATGCGAGCAAAGTCTGCGCACTTTGAGGAGCAGGTCGGGTAACCCCGGATAACTTTTCAGGAAGCACTGCACCACCAGGTTTAAGGTGTGAGCCAGGCAAGGAATGTGTTTCAGTTGGGAAAGGGCTATGGCAGCCATGAAATTCCTTCCGTTATCACTCACTACCTTGCCTGCCTCAAGATGTACAGTGCCCAGCCATGACTGAGTTTCTTTCTGCAAGAACTCGGACAGAACTTCGGCGGTGTGTCTGTTGTCGCCCAAACACTTCATTGCCAATACAGCCTGCTGACGCTTGCCACTAGCTGTCCCATAATGGCACACCTGGTGTGCAACAGTGGCAGCTGCGGATGGAGTGGATGTGCGACTGCGGTCTGTGGACGAGCTCTCGCTTCTGCAGGAGGAGGAGGAAGAGGAGCGAACGCCTACAGCCAACTCTTTCCTTGACCGTGGGCTAGGCAGAACTGTCCCAATATTGCTGTCCCCTGTGGAGCCTGCATCCACCACATTCACCCAGTGTGCCGTGATGGACATGTAACATCCCTGGCCATGCCTACTGGTCCATGCATCTGTTGTCAGGTGCACCTTTGTAGTCACAGACTGCCTGAGTGCATGGACGATGCGGTCTTTAACATGCTGTTGGAGGGCTGGGATGGCTTTTCTAGAAAAGAAGTGCCGACTGGGTAGCTCGTAGCGTGGTACAGCGTAGTCCATCAGCGCTTTGAAAGCTTCGCTTTCAACTAACCGGTAGGGCATCATCTCTAATGAGATTAGTCTAGCAATGTGGGCGTTCAAACCCTGTGTACGCGGATGCGAGGATGAGTACTTCCTTTTCCTAACAAGAGTCTCATGTAGGGTGAGCTGGACTAGAGAGCTGGAGATCGTGGAACTAGCGGTGGTGCCGGTGGACATGGGTGAGTGAGAGAGGGTTGGAGATGGTATTCTTGCCAGTGCCCTACATGCAGTGTTTCCTACTACTAACCTGGTGATTCCCTGACTGCTTTGGCCTGGCGACGAAAGCTGCACAGATACTGCAGGTGGTGTGGGAAATGGTCGGCTTACAGGGAGGGAAGGGATGTAGCGTTGCTGACTAGCTTCATTGGCCGAGGGTGCTGCAACCTTTAGGGACGTTTGGTAGTTAGTCCAGGCTTGCAAATGCATGGTGGATAAAGGTCTATGCATGCAACTTGTATTTAGACTTTTAAGATTCTGACCTCTGCTTAAGCTAGTTGAACATTTTTGACAGATGACTTTGCGCTGATCATTTGGATGTTGTTTAAAAAAATGCCAGACTGCACTCTTTCTACTATCGGATACCTTTTCAGGCATTGCAGACTGAGCTTCTTTAACCGGATGGCCACGCTGTCCTCCAACTGGTTTAGGTTTTGCCACGCGTTTTTGGCCAGATACGGGCCCGGTAGATGGAACCTGTTGTGATGTTGATGCCTGCTGCGGCTCCTCCTCCTCCGCTTCAGAACTACTGCCGCCTGCACCCTGTTCCCCCAATGGCTGCCAATCGGGGTCCACAACTGGGTCATCTATGACCTCCTCTTCTATGTTGTGTGCAACTTCGTCTGTGTCACCGTGTAAGCCGGTGGTATTGCGTTCGTGACGGAGCACCATAGTCTCCGCTGGTTTTGATTCTGCCTCAGTACACTGCGAGGGCAATGTTCTGGTCTGAGTCAAAGGAACAGCATAGTAATCTGGCTGTGGCTGTGCATCTGGGCACTCCATGTCCGATTCAACTTCTAATGGGCATAGCCTGTTAACTGTTTCACTGTGTAACCCAGGAACGGTATGTGTAAAGAGCTCCATGGAGTAACCTGTTGTGTCGACTGACGCATCCTTCACTGTTGTTTTTAGTGAAGGACACAAGGAAGCGACTTGTTCCTGACCGGGAGCATCCACTGACGATGCACTGCTCTGACATTTGGCACTTTCCGAGGAGGAGGCAAAAGAGTTAGAGGCAGAGTCAGCAATGAAAGCCAATACTTGTTCCTCCTGCTCCGGCTTCAAAAGTGGTTTTCCTACTCCCAGAAAAGAGAGCGTTCGAGGCCTTGTGTAGCCAGACAACGAACCTGGCTCAACAACTCGAGACTTAGGTGCTGTACTGCTTTTACCACGACCACCTGATGCTCCACCACCACTACCATCATTACCAGCTGACAATGACCGCCCACGGCCACGACCTCTTCCACTAGACTTCCTCATTGTTTGCAAAACGTAACCAAAGTAACGCTATTTGTTACTGTAAAACAACTTATCAGGTGAACTCAAACTTCTGTAGGATTTATATATACCTTTATAGGTGCCTGACACTGAAAGGAAAATCAGGCCCAATGTTACACACTAGGTTTTCTGTGCCCCAATAATTTGAGACAGATGGCACACACAGGACCAGCACTCAAGCAGAAATGCCAATCTTAATCTCCCACTATTTTTTTTTTTTTCTGGGAGAATGTACCCCCCCCCAAAAAAAATGGCCAAGTATTACACAGTGTTTTCGGTGCCACACAATGAGAGACAGATGCCACACACAGCAATGGCACGGAGGCAGACTTGCCAATATTTATCTCCCACTAATTTTTTTTTTTTGGAAAAGGGAGAATGTACCCCCCCCCCAAAAAAAAATGGCCAAGTATTACACAGTGTTTTCGGTGCCACACAATGAGAGACAGATGCCACACACAGCAATGGCACGGAGTCAGACTTGCCAATATTTATCTCCCACGAATTTTTTTTTTGGAAAAGGGAGAATTTAGCAAAAAAAAAAAAAAGGGCCAAGTATTACACAGTGTTTTCGGTGCCACACAATGAGAGACGGATGCCACACACAGCAATGGCACGGAGGCAGACTTGCCAATATTTATCTCCCACTAATTTTTTTTTTGGAAAAGGGAGAATGTACCCCCCCCCAAAAAAAGGGCCAAGTATTACACAGTGTTTTCGGTGCCACACAATGAGAGACGGATGCCACACACAGCAATGGCACGGAGGCAGACTTGCCAATATTTATCTCCCACTAATTTTTTTTTGGGAAAAGGGAGAATGTACCCCCCCCCAAAAAAAAAAATGGCCAAGTATTACACAGTGTTTTCGGTGCCACACAATGACAGACAGATGCCACACACAGCAATGGCACGGAGTCAGACTTGCCAATATTTATCTCCCACTAATTTTTCTTTGGGAAAAGGGAGAATTTAGCAAAAAAAAAAAAAAAAAGGGTCAAGTATTACACAGTGTTTTCGGTGCCACACAATGAGAGATGGATGCCACACACAGCAATGGCACGGAGGCAGACTTGCCAATATTTATCTCCCACTAATTTTTTGGGGGGAAAAGGGAGAATTTAGCAAAAAAAAAAAAAAAAAATAGCCAAGTATTACACAGTGTTTTCGGTGGCACACAATGAGAGACAGATACCACACACAGCAATGGCACAGAGGCAGACTTGCCAATATTTATCTCCCACTAATTTTTTTTTGGGGAAAAGGGAGAATGTACCCCCCAAAAAAAAAAAAAAAAGGCCAACTATTACACAGTGTTTTCGGTGCCACACAATGAGAGACAGATACCACACACAGCAATGGCACGGAGGCAGACTTGCCAATATTTATCTCCCTGCAGTTATCTCAGAAAAGTATGGCAGGCAGCTATAAAAAGGACTGCTGCACACAAAAGTGTGGACAAACACACAAGATAGCTGTGCAGAAAGGAAGGAAAAACAGGATTTGTGCTTTGAAAAAAGCAGTTGGTTTGCACAGCGGCGTACACACAGGCACAGCAACGCAGCTATCAGGGTCAGGGAGCCTTCTAGTGCAGCCCAATGAGCTACAGCGCTGAGGAAAAAAAAATGTAGCTTCCACTGTCCCTGCCATCAAAAGGTGGTGTTGGACAGTGGAAATCGCTACAGCACAAGCGGTTTGTAGCTTTATGTACCCTGCCTATCACTATCCCTGCTTCCGAAGAAGCTGCAGCAACCTCTCCCTACGCTCAGATCAGCAGCAGTAAGATGGCGGTCGGCGGGAACGCCCCTTTATAGCCCCTGTGACGCCGCAGAAAGCAAGCCAATCACTGCAATGCCCTTCTCTAAGATGGTGGGGACTGAGATCTATGTCATCACGCTGCCCACACTCTGCGTCCACCTTCATTGGCTGAGAAATGGCGCTTTTAGCATCATTGAAACGCGACTTTGGCGCGAAAGTCGCGTACCGCATGGCAGACCCCACACAGGGATCGGCTCGGTTTCATGAGACGCCGACTTTGCCAAAAGTCGGCGACTTATGAAAATGAACGATCCGTTTCGCTCAACCCTAGTGGTTACCAATAATAATATAGAAAATACGAAAACCAAAACATCATTTCTCCTTATTTGCTACTAGTCTGTTTGACCAGCTTGCAGTGCGATACGTGGATCCACGTCGGCCTTCCTTCCAGCTTTACTGCAGTGGGGGTGACCAGGATCACCGTGTGGGGTCCTTCAAATCTTGGCTGGAGGCAATCTCTGCGCACAAACTTTTTCACATACACCAGGTCTCCTGGCACAAAGGGATGGTGTCCAGGAACCTTGTCTGGGTCTGGAAAAGAACTGAAGACAGTTAAATGCACTTTGGCAAGGTGTCCATGTAAGGCCTGCACATAGCTAGTCAAGTCCTGGTACTTGAGTTGCAACTGTTGTGGAAAGAAACATTCAAAATTGGGGCTCCTGCCAAACAGAATCTCATACGGTGACAGTCCTGTCTTCCTGTTTGGGGTATATCTTACTGAAAACAAAGCTAGAGGAAGGCATTCTGTCCATGGTTTACCAGTCTCTGCCATTGCCTTCTGGATTTTAAGCTTAAGAGTTCCATTTAGTCTCTCCACTCTTCCACTACTCTGTGGATGGAGTATGCAATGCTTGACTTACCCCCAGTGCTGCCCCCAGTGCTGCCATTACCTCTGACATGATCTCTCCAGTAAAATGGGAACCCCGATCGCTTTCAATGACTTCAGGAATTCCATACCTGCATATGATCTCAGCCATCAGTTTCTTTACCGTTGTCTTAGCCGTAGCTTTGGCAACTGGGTAGGCTTCTGGCCAACCTGAAAATAAATCAATGCAGACCAACACATACTCATACGTCCCTACCCTGGGCAACTGAATTTAATCAATCTGCAGTCTCTGGAATTGGTAAAGGGGCCGGGGAGTGTGTTTGGATGGAGTTTTCACTGTCCTACCCTGATTATGTGTGGCACATATCATGCAGCTCTGTACCTGCCCTTCTGCGCAGGTGGAAAACCCGGGGGCAATCCATTGTTTCTGTAGGGTGTCACACATGGCCGTCTTCGAGTGGTGCACATTCCCGTGCAGAACCTGTGCCATCATTGGGTACAGTACCTGTGGTAGGCAGACCTTTTCACCCCTCCCCCATAGTCCAGTGACTGTATCAGAGCAAGCCCCTATCTCTTGCCACCTATTTTTCTCCTCCTTACTTGCCTGTTCTTGTAACCGGGCTAAGATGTCTTTCAACACAAGTGGAGATGGTGGGGTGTCTAGGTGATGTACTTTAGAGGCTACAGGAGTGCTTGCTGCTTTCTTGGCAGCCTGGTCTGCCAGTGCATTACCCTTTGTCCGTCCATCAGTGCCTTTGGTATGTGCCTTTACCTTTATGATGCCTGCTTGGGTGGGAAGCTGTAGTGCGTTCATAAGTTGCTGGACTGCCTCAGCATGTTTAAAGGGGTGGCCATTTGCTGTCAGG
Organism: Ranitomeya variabilis; assembly: GCF_051348905.1. Lineage (NCBI taxonomy): Eukaryota > Metazoa > Chordata > Amphibia > Anura > Dendrobatidae > Ranitomeya > Ranitomeya variabilis. Next base: position 524,263,856 of record NC_135232.1, read on the forward strand.
AAAGCCCTGGCTCTCCAGATAGGCCCATAATCGTGTGCAATGCCAAAAGCATACCTGGAATCAGTGTAGATATTTACAGTCTTACCTTCTGCTAGTTTGCACGCTTCTATGAGCGCCTTGAGCTCTGTTTCTTGTGCAGACATATGAGCTGGCATTGACTCTGCCTTGATTACCTCATGTTCTGAGACCACAGCATATCTGGTACAGTAGCGTCCTTGGTCATCTTGGTGACGGGATCCATCTACAAAAAGCTCAAAATCAGCATTAGAATAGGCACACTAGAGACCAGCCGTTTCCTGAAACATCAATTCTAGACAATCATATAGTTTGGAAACCTGATCTTGTTCCCCTGGATCCATTCTAGAAAGAAAAAGAGTGTCCCTGCTCATGTCACCTACTCCTCCCCCCTTTGGATCCATAGGAACTAGGAGAAGAGTAGCGGGGTTTAGGACAGTGCACCTTTTCAAAGTCACATTAGTAGGCATGAGAATAGCACACTGAAGTCGCAGCTGTCCAGCCATGGACATGTGGCCAGGTTGTACTTGATTAAGGATACTATATACATCGTGTGGGGTATGGACCATCAGTGGGTAATTCAAAACAATCTCTGAAGATTTGTGTAGCAACAGCTGGACAGACAACACGGCCCGAACACAAGAGGGGCTTTCTCTTGCCACTTTATCCAAGCGGCCGCTGTAATAAGCAACAGGTTTCTGTTTGTCTCCATGAAGCTGAATCAGCACACCTGTAGCATGTCCTGCATAGGTGAGCTCTGTCTGCAAGGCAGTCTGCAATACTGTACGGCAGTGCTCGGGTGTCTTGTAATCATATACGGGGCCTGCGGCGTGTAACACCATATCACAGGGCAAATTCCCTCTTTGGGTGGACATAGCGTCTCCTGGATGCAAGGGGCCATAAACGGCAAGGTAGGCCTTGTTAGCTATCTGTTGGGCCAAACAACCTCTATGTGACAGGGTAGAATTAGCTGGGTTCACTATGGCTCCTACCTGGTGGGTAATTATGTCCCCATACCCCACTGAGAAAAGAACCTGGGAACCCTGAGGTGTGATGTAGTAGCGTGAATGACAAGGAAACCAAACTTCAGGTTCTTGGAAAATCTGGCCTTGTAAATGTAAAAATTTCACGGGAAGAGAACATCTAGGGGCCTTTCCGGGCTGGGGGTCTGCCATTTACACCGATTAAAACAAGCTCTTGGTCTGAAAATTGACATGGGGCTGGGGAGGGAGATTCCCAGACAGGGTTAAAGGCGTATTGGAGTGTGAAGCTGGACTTGCGTGTAAGGTGGGGGGAGGGCAGGGGCTGAACTCTGTTACATAGACTCTGATAAAGAAACATACAGTAGCTGTGTCCTTGCAGCTGGTGGGGGCTAGAGCGAGTAAGAAGCGCTGCTGATTTAACCCCTTTAATTTCCCTGCTGGACTAAATTCTTTTGAAATCTCTTTACTATTTTCAATGCATCATCCGGAGTGGAAATCTCAATATCGGGTCTGCTACAAAAAGGTATGAATGGGCTTTTTGTTACAATGAGAATCCCTGATCTTTAAACATTACCATAAGACGCCCATAGAACTTCTCGGCAGTCCATAATATATTGGTGCCTTGGCTTTAAGGGGCACAGGGCTTACAGTCGGGAGTAGAGGCTTAATTTCCTGGGGAGGGACCATATTATCTAACAGGGAGCCCCCCTGTTAATCTTCAATTTGCTATATATATCAACCACTCTTTTTTTTTTTTTTTATATAGCGCTAACATATTCCGCAGCGCTTTACAGGCTGCACACATTATCGTCGCTGTTCCCGTTGGGGCTCACAATCTAAATTCCCTATCAGTATGTCTTTGGAATGTGGGAGGAAACCGGAGTACCCGGAGGAAACCCACGCAAGCACAGATGTTTGCAGATGTTGTCCTTAGTGGGGCTTGAACCCAGGACTCCAGCGCTGCAAGGCTGCTGTGCTATCCACTGCGCCACTGTGCTGCCCACTCAACTTGAAGCAGATAAATCCTTTACCAATCTTTCAATTACTTACAAGTTTTCCTCTAAGACTAGGCACAGGTCTATTTCACTTTCAAATTTCCAGATTATAATATTTCTTTGTACTTCAAAATGATATTGTCGCTTTAAACAAAACACAGATCTACCAGCGTGTACTACACCAAGAAAATACAGAGAAACCTTGAAATGCAGCCACATACTGCCCCCTCCTTACCAGAAACAGGAGATAAGAAGAATCACAGCATTCCTCTACACAGAGAAAGGAGGAAAACAATAGCGCAGCTGCTCGACCCCTCCCATCGGATATTTTAGGGATAACTTTCACACAAAAACGAAATACAGCAGTTCTCAGACTTAATTAATTTCTACAAAATCTTCATCGCACAATTCACATACCAGAACACCTTAGGAAAAAAACAATAATTGAGAATATTTTCCCTGCATTCCTGACAGATTTCTTTTCCCCGTCTTTGAGCTAACAATATCAAATTCGTCACACAATTCAAAATCTTCTTCTACCACGGAAACTGGTTCTCCTTTAGAGTTAAATACCCTTACTTAGTCGTGCATAGATACTAGAGCGGCCGTATAGTCTATTCCACTAGGGTTTTTACCTGTCACCCGCTGAGACAACCCAAAATCGCGGTACTCAGTGAAAGGAGGAGGGCGTCTTAGACTTTCCCTCCGGATACCTCTGGATATATTTAAATCAATATAAACCTGAGTTACGTATCCTACCCAATCTTCGATCACCTCACCGCGCCTGATTCTAACAGTGATCAGGAATTCAGGATATTTTGACTGTAAAGAGAATTACATCACTGGTCAATCCGGGGTGTCCGTCCCTTATGAGGTACGGTTCGAGCACTGGGCTTCCAACGGAACTACACCCCTCTATATGATTCCACCCAAAAATCATCCCACCTCCGGGGACAAACCTCAGATCCTCTTTGCAGCAACAAACACAGGAAAACCACACCAAAGGTCAGTCTGGACAGTATAACTGCCAACTTACCGTGGTTGTTGTGGGGGATGATCAGTCCCAATTTTCCAGTGTCTGTGTCCGGTCCGAGGATCCTTTGTCTTGTTGTCCTCCGGGGGGCAGAAGCGTTCCTGCTTGGAGCCCCACGTTCTCGGGCGCCAACTGTTGAGGGAGGATCTAAAGTGATCCTTCACGGTTAACCCAGTGATTTCCAAATTAATATACAAGGTGTTGCCGGCAACTGAAAATGACCAGACGGAGACGTGTGTCTCTGTTTGGGGGGGATCAAGCTGATCTTTCTAGCCCCCGTTTAATGAGTATGAGTTTTCATAGTCATAGAAATTATACTTCAACCAATCAGCATAAGAACATGCTCACAGTTCTTAGCCTATAAGAATGCAGGAACAATCTGTGCGTCAAAGCTTCATAGAACAATACACCCTCAGTCTCATATTCTGTTTAGATTGCAACAATCAAGGTGTCATCAAGATCTCATAACAGCTGTAAACTTTAGCCTACTAACAAAATTTATATCAAAACAACAAAATGGAGTCGAAAAGCACAAAATTGAGATTCTTTCTTAATTTCTTCCTTCACAGATGGACTTGGAGTTTGCCAGGCGCTGTGGTTTTTTCTTGGAGCCCTTGCAGTATCCTATTCCATTGAGAGGAATTGATGCTACGCCTTTGGCCAAGAATAAGCCTCAGTACTGGACTCAATTGACCATGTGCATGGCTCCTGCACATCAGGAGGATATTCGCTTTTTGGTGTTGCATAATCTGCATGATGTGGTCGTTTTGGGTTTGCCATGGCTACAGGTCCATAATCCAGTATTGGATTGGAAATCAATGTCTGTGTCCAGTTGGGGTTGTCAGGGGGTACATGGAGATGTTCCATTGTTGTCAATTTCGTCTTCCACTCCTTCTGAAGTCCCTGAGTTTTTGTCAGATTACCGGGATGTATTTGATGAGCCCAAATCCAGTGCCCTACCTCCTCATAGGGACTGTGATTGTGCTATTAATTTGATTCCTGGTAGTAAGTTTCCTAAGGGCTGACTGTTCAATTTGTCTGTGCCAGAGCATGCCGCTATGCGGAGTTATATAAAGGAGTCCTTGGAGAAAGGGCATATTCGCCCGTCGTCATCACCGTTGGGAGCAGGGTTCTTTTTTGTGGCCAAGAAGGATGATTCTATGAGACCTTGTATAGATTACCGCCTTCTTAATAAAATCACGGTCAAATTTCAGTACCCTTTGCCACTACTGTCTGATTTGTTTGCTCGGATTAAGGGGGCTAGTTGGTTCACCAAGATAGATCTTCGAGTCGCGTATAATCTTGTGCGTATTAAGCAGGGCGATGAATGGAAAACAGCATTTAATACGCCCGAGGGCCATTTTGAGTACCTGGTGATGCCATTCGGGCTTTCTAATGCTCCATCTGTGTTTCAGTCCTTTATGCATGACATCTTCCGAAAGTACCTGGATAGATTCATGATTGTATATTTGGATGATATTTTGGTCTTTTCGGATGATTGGGAGTCTCATGTGAAGCAGGTTAGAATGGTGTTCCAGGTCCTTCGTGCCAATTCCTTGTTTGTGAAAGGGTCTAAATGTCTCTTTGGAGTTCAGAAGGTTTCATTTTTGGGCTTCATTTTTTCCCCTTCTACTATCGAGATGGACCCTACTAAAGTTCAGGCCATTTATGATTGGACTCAGCCTACTTCTGTAAAGAGCCTTCAGAAATTCCTGGGCTTTGCTAATTTTTACCGTCGCTTCATAGCTAATTTTTCTAGTGTTGTTAAACCATTGACTGATTTGACCAAGAAAGGTGCTGATGTGGTCAATTGGTCCTCTGCGGCCATTGAGGCTTTTCAGGAGTTGAAGCGTCGTTTTTCTTCTGCCCCTGTGTTGTGTCAGCTAGATGTTTCGCTCCCGTTTCAGGTCGAGGTTGATGCTTCTGAGATTAGAGCAGGGGCTGTTTTGTCTCAAAGAACTTCTGATGGCTCAGTGATGAAACCATGTGCTTTCTTTTCTAGAAAGTTTTCGCCTGCTGAGCGCAATTATGATGTGGGCAATCGAGAGTTGTTGGCTATGAAGTGGGCATTTGAGGAGTGGCGACATTGGCTTGAAGGAGCCAAGCATCGCGTGGTGGTCTTAACGGATCACAAGAATCTGACTTATCTCGAGTCTGCCAAGCGGTTGAATCCTAGACAGGCTCGATGGTCACTGTTTTTCTCCCGCTTCGATTTTGTGGTTTCATACCTTCCGGGTTCTAAGAATGTGAAGGCTGATGCCCTTTCAAGGAGATTCATGCCTGATTCTCCGGGAGTTCCTGAGCCGGTTGGTATTCTCAAAGAGGGGGTAATTTTGTCTGCCATCTCCTGATTTGCGGCGGGTGCTGCAGGAGTTTCAGGCTGATAGACCTGACCGTTGTCCAGCGGAGAAACTGTTTGTCCCTGATAGATGGACTAGTAGAGTTATCTCTGAGGTTCATTGTTCGGTGTTGGCTGGTCATCCTGAAATCTTTGGTACCAGAGATTTGGTGGCTGGATCCTTTTGGTGGCCTTCCTTGTCACGGGATGTGCGTTCTTTTGTGCAGTCCTGTGGGACTTGTGCTCGGGCTAAGCCCTGCTGTTCTCGTGCCAGTGGGTTGCTTTTGCCCTTGCCGGTCCCGAAAAGGCCCTGGACGCATATTTCCATGGATTTTATTTCAGATCTCCCTGTCTCTCAAAGGATGTCGGTCATCTGGGTGGTTTGTGATCGCTTCTCAAAGATGGTCCATTTGGTACCCTTGCCTAAATTGCCTTCCTCCTCTGATTTGGTTCCATTATTTTTTCAGCATGTGGTTCGTTTGCATGGCATTCCGGAGAATATCGTGTAGGACAGAGGTTCCCAGTTTGTTTCAAGGTTTTGGCGGTCCTTTTGTGCTAAGATGGGCATTGATTTGTCTTTTTCTTCAGCTTTCCATCCTCAGACAAATGGACAAACCGAACGAACCAATCAGACTTTGGAGACATATCTGAGATGCTTTGTTTCTGCCTTTTTGCCTTTGGCTGAGTTCGCCCTTAATAATCGGGCCAGCTCGGCTACTTTGGTTTCGCCTTTTTTCTGTAATTCTGGTTTCCATCCTCGCTTTTCTTCAGGGCAGGTTGAGCCTTCGGACTGTCCTGGTGTAGATTCTGTGGTGGACAGGTTACAGCAAATTTGGACTCACGTAGTGGACAATTTGACATTGTCCCAGGAGAAGGCTCAACGTTTCGCTAACCGCCGTCGCTGTGTTGGTCCCCGACTTCGTGTTGGAGATTTGGTTTGGTTGTCGTCTCGTTATGTTCCTATGAAGGTTTCTTCTCCTAAGTTTAAGCCTCGTTTCATTGGTCCTTATAAGATTTCTGAAATTCTCAATCCTGTGTCATTTCGTTTGACCCTTCCAGCTTCTTTTGCCATCCATAATGTGTTCCATAAGTCGTTGTTGCGGAGATATGTGGCGCCTATGGTTCCCTCCGTTGACCCTCCTGCCCCGGTGTTGGTTGAGGGGGAGTTGGAGTATGTGGTGGAGAAGATTTTAGATTCTCGTATTTCGAGACGGAAACTTCAGTACCTGGTCAAGTGGAAGGGTTATGGTCAGGAAGATAATTCCTGGGTTGTTGCCTCTGATGTTCATGCTGCCGATCTAGTTCGTGCCTTTCATTTGGCTCGTCCTGATCGGCCTGGGGGCTCTGGTGAGGGTTCGGTGACCCCTCCTCAAAGGGGGGGGTACTGTTGTGAATTCTGTTCTCGAACTCCCTCCTGTGGTCATGAATGGTACTTCGGCGAGTTCGGCCCATGGACTCCCTCTGGTGGCTGTGAGTGGAGCTGCTGGTTCTGAGGTTCCTTCCTCAGCTGACCTCGTTTGGTCCTAGGCTGGCTGCTCTATTTAACTCCACTCAGATCGTTACTTGATGCCAGCTGTCAATGTTCTAGTACTGGTTCAGATCTCTCTTGGATCTTTCTGAGGACCTGTCTACTCCAGCAGAAGCTAAGTCCCTGCTAGTTTATTTGCTTATCTTTGTTTTCTTGTCCAGCTTGCTATCATGATATTGCCTTGCTAGCTGGAAGCTCTGGGAGGCAGAATGGCACCTCCGCACCGTGAGTCGGTGCGGGGGTCTTTTTGCACACTCTGCGTGGCTTTTTGTAGTGTTTTGTGCTGACCGCAAAGATACCTTTTCTATCCTCAGTCTGTTTAGTGAAGTCTGGCCTCCTTTGCTGAAACCTGTTTCATTCTTATGTTTGTGACTTTCATCTTAACTCACAGTCAATATTTGTGGGGGGCTGCCTTTTCCTTTGGGGAAATTTCTCTGAGGCAAGTTAGGCTTTATTTCCTATCTTTAGGGGTAGTTAGCTCTTAGGCTGTGAAGAGGCATCTAGGCAGAGTTAGGTACGCTCCACGGCTATTTCTAGTGTGTGTGTGATAGGATTAGGCTTGCGGTCAGCAGAGCTCCCACTTCCCAGAGCTCGTCCTGTGTGATAGTTTAACCATCAGGTCATTTCGGGTGCTCCTAACCACCAGGTCCATAACACATAATGATGTCAGGATCCCAATTCCACACATCTAGGAAGGGTACACGTCTCAGGATAACAGACGAAGGCAGGAGGACATCACGGGTTGATGCAGTCCCAGGTTATCTGGCACGGGCATACTAGGATGGCCTCTCTCTCAGGCCTCAGGCATAGCACAGGCTCAGCAGGAGAACTTCAGACAATGATCCCGGAAGGACGTCATCACAGGGTGGACCCGGAGAATCGGTAGAACATTGGGTCACAGGCAAGACATCAGGACATCGGATACAGGCTGGACATCAGGACACAGGCAGGACATCAGGGGTTATCAGGACACGGGCTGGACACCGTGGACAGATGTCAGATGATGGCAGGAATCATCACGGTTTGATGAAGTCCAAGGTCATCTGGTACGGGCATACTAGGACAGCCTCTCTCTCAGGCCTCAGGCATAGCACAGGCTCAGCAGGAGAACTTCAGACAATGATCCCGGAAGGACGTCATCACAGGGTGGACCCGGAGAACCGGTAGAACATTGGGTCACAGGCAAGACATCAGGACATCGGATACAGGCTGGACATCAGGACACAGGCAGGACATCAGGAATACCGGATAGACATCTGGGACGATAGACATCTGGGACACTGGCGTGGCAGCCCAGGGCATCAGTTACATCAGGACATTGGACATAGAAAGGACATCATGACATCAGGAATACCGGATAGACATCTGGGACACTGGTGAGGCAGCCCAGGTCATCGGCTGGGACACAGATGGCAAAGGACCAAGCAGCGGTGGTCATCAGGTTCCTAGCTACGGCCTTTAGGCTCCGGGCATTGGACCTAGGAAGGAACTCAAGCGTGATGGTTTCAAGCACCGCCGGACTGAACCTGGACCAGACGGGGTTAGCACCGCATAGCAGGCTGAGCACAGCATAGCAAGAGCTCAGCAAGAACACCAGACTCCATCTTTAAAAGATGATCCCAGAAACTTCAGACACTGGGTACGGGGTGTCAGACATAACAGGACTTCAGGAACATAACACATAGGACACAATTCAGACAGGATCAGGTACTGGATATGCAGCCTCCAGGATAGGCAGATCTGGGTACTCTGCCCCCAGAACAGGCAGAGAAACAAGACACAAACGGATCTGGGTATTCTGCTCCCAGAGCAGTCGGGATCTGGGTACTCTGCCCGAGAACAGGCGGAAAAACAAGACACTAAAGGATCTGGGTACTCTGCCCCCAGAACAGGCGGAAAAACAAGATACTAATGGATCTGGGTACTCTGCCCCCAGAAAAGGCGGAAGACAGGTATCAGACAGAACGGGAGCTGGTTACCTCACATGCAAGACTCAATGAAACACAATGCAATGCTCTGGCCATGCCCAATAGGAAAGAGAGAGTTTATATAGGAGCTGCTCCTCAGCAATAGGCTGAGGGAGCAACATAGGTGCACACTCAAACCCTAATAAAAGCAGGGTAGGTGTGGCCGCGCGCACCCTAAGCACAAACAGAAACCATTACAGCACAGACAGCACAGAAAATGTGGCTTAGCAACTGCTAGCCTGAACACACATGGAAAGTCATGCACCAGCTGCAGAGGACCTCGCAACCCACGGATAGCTTCCACAGCGGCAGCCAGGGACCGCAAATGTGGGTGGTCATGCAGCAGGGCAAAGACATCACAGCATATGTACAGCTATGCAGCGGCACAGGGAACTGAGCAGCATCCATACAAGTAATAGACTTGCAGTATCCTTGCAAGTTAGAGGGAGAGAAGCAAGGGTTAAAGCAGAGATATGCAGAGTAATGCCGAAGAAACAAAGTATAAACTCACCGGCATTACACCCACGCTTGTGCTTCCCTGCGGTAACTCACAAAGACTGTAACCAGTATCTTGTCATGTGTCCGCTGGCTCCTGTGACATGAGGTGCCAGATGCTCCGGGCCCATGTGTAACGCTCACACTCCGCTTAGGAAGGACCGAATGACTCACCGTGAACTGTGTTCTTACTCTGTTAAATATGCTTATTTTGCACATTTATTTAGTCATGACTCTTTACCAGTTGCATTACTCTTAAAGAAAAAATGTCATGATATTTTCATAAAAAATATTGTGGTTTATCCATGTCCACAGAAAAACCACATTGCAGCAAAACATAAAATAATTAACCCCTTAAGCCCCGAGGGTGGTTTGCACGTTAATGACCAGGCCAATTTTTACAATTCTGACCACTGTCCCTTTATGAGGTTATAACTCTGGAACGCTTCAACGGATCTTGGCGATTCTGACATTGTTTTCTCGTGACATATTGTACTTCATGTTAGTGGTAAAATTTGTTCGATATAACTTGCGTTTATTTGTGAAAAAAACGAATATTTGGCGAAAATTTGGAAAATTTCGCAATTTTCCAACTTTGAATTTTTATGCCCTTAAATCACAGACATATGTCACACAAAATACTTAATAAATAACATTTTCCACATGTCTACTTTATATCAGCACAATTTTGGAACCAAAATTTTTTTTTGTGACGGAGTTATAAGGGTTAAAAGTTGACCAGCAATTTCTCATTTTTACAACACCATTTTTTTTTAGGGACCACACCTCATTTGAAGTCATTTTGACGGGTCTATATGATAGAAAATACCCAAGTGTGACACCATTCTAAAAACTGCACCCCTCAAGGTACTCAAAACCACTTTCAAGAAGTTTATTAACCCTTCAGGTGTTTCACAGGAATTTTTGGAATGTTTAAATAAAAATGAACATTTAACTTTTTTTCACACAAAATTTATTTCAGCTCCAATTTGTTTTATTTTACCAAGGGTAACAGGAGAAAATAGACCCCAAAAGTTGTTGTACAATTTGTCCTGAGTACGCTGATACCCCATATGTGGGGGTAAACCACAGTTTGGGCGCATGGCAGAGCTTGGAAGCAAAGGAGCGCCATTTGACTTTTCAATGCAAAATTGACTGGAATTGAGATGGGACGCCATGTTGCATTTGGAGAGCCCCTGATGTGCCTAAACATTGAAACCCCTAACAAGTGACACCATTTTGGAAAGTAGACCCCCTAAGGAACTTATCTAGATGTGTGGTGAGCACTTTGACCCAACAAGTGCTTTACAGAAGTTTATAATGCAGAGCCGTAAAAATAAAAAATCATATTTTTTCACAAAAATGATATTTTCACCCCCAATTTTTTATTTTCCCAAGGGTGAGAGAAGAAATTGGACCCAAAAAATTGTTGTGCAATTTGTCCTGAGTACGCTGATACCCCATATGTGGGTGTAAACCATTGTTTGGGCGCAGGGCAGAGCTCGGAAGGGAAGGAGCGCCATTTGACTTTTCAATGCAAAATTGACTGGAATTGAGATGGGACGCCATGTTGCATTTAGAGAGCCCTTGATGTGCCTAAACATTGAAACCCCTAACAAGTGACACCATTTTGGAAAGTAGACCCCCTAAGGAACTTATCTAGATGTGTGGTGAGCACTTTGACCCAACAAGTGCTTTACAGAAGTTTATAATGCAGAGCCGTAAAAATAAAAAATCATATTTTTTCACAAAAATGATCTTTTCACCCCCAATTTTTTATTTTCCCAAGGGTAAGAGAAGAAATTGGACCCCAAAAATTGTTGTGCAATTTGTCCTGAGTACACTGATACCCGATATGTGGGTGTAAACCATTGTTTGGGCGCAGGGCAGAGCTCAGAAGGGAAGGAGCGCCATTTGACTTTTCAATGCAAAATTGACTGGAATTGAGATGGGACGCCATGTTGCGTTTGGAGAGCCCCTAATGTGCCTAAACATTGAAACCCCCCACGAGTGACACCATTTTTGAAAGTAGACCCCTTAAGGAACTTATCTAGATGTGTGTTGAGCACTTTGACCCAACAAGTGCTTCACAGAAGTTTATAATGCAGAGCCGTAAAAATAAAAAATCATATTTTTTCACAAAAATGATCTTTTCACCCCCATTTTTTTATTTCCCCAAGGGTAAGAGAAGAAATTAGACCACAAAAGTTGTTGTGCAATTTGTCCTGAGTACGACGATACCCCATATGTGGGTGTAAACCATTGTTTGGGCGCATAGCAGAGCTCAGAAGGGAAGAAGCGCTATTTTACTTTTCAATGCAAAATTGACTGGAATTAAGATGGGATGCCATGTTGCGTTTGGAGAGCCCCTGATGTGCCTAAACATTAAACCCCCCCACAAGTGACACCATTTTGGAAAGTAGACCCCCTAAGGAACTTATCTAGATGTGTTTTGAGAGCTTTGAACCCCCAAGTGTTTCACTACAGTTTATAACGCAGAGCCGTGAAAATAAAAATATTTTTTTTTTTCACAAAAATGATTTTTTAGCCCCCAAGTTTTGTATTTTCACAAGGGTATCAGGATAAATTGGACCCCAAAAGTTGTTGTCCAATTTGTCTGGAGTACGCTGATACCCCATTTGTGGGGGGGGACCACTGTTTGGGCGCATGACAGAGCTCGGAAGGGAAGGAGCGCCATTTGGAATGCAGACTTAAATGGATTGGTCTGCAGGCGTCACGTTGCATTTGCAGAGCCCCTGATGTACCCAAACAGTACAAACCCCCCACAAGTGACCCCATATTGGAAACTAGACCCCCCAAGGAACTTATCTAGATGTGTTGTGAGAACTTTGAACCCCCAAGTGTTTCACTACAGTTTATAACGCAGAGCCGTGAAAATAATATTTTTTTTTTTTTTCACAAAAATGAAATTTAGCCCCCAGTTTTGTATTTTCACAAGGGTATCAGGATAAATTGGACCCTAAAAGTTGTTGTCCAATTTGTCCTGAGTACGCTGATACCCCCTATGTGGGGGGGAACCACTGTTTGGGCGCATGACAGAGCTCGGAAGGGAAGGAGCGCCATTTGGAATGCAGACTTAAATGGATTGGTCTGCAGGCGTCACGTTGCATTTGCAGAGCCCCTGATGTACCCAAACAGTACAAACCCCCCACAAGTGACCCCATATTGGAAACTAGACCTCCCAAGGAACTTATCTAGATGTGTTGTGAGAACTTTGAACCCCCAAGTGTTTCACTACAGTTTACAACGCAGAGCCGTGAAAATAAAACATATTTTTTTTCCCACAAAAATGATTTTTAGCCCCCCAAATTTTTATTTTCCCAAGGATAACAAGAGAACTTGGACCCCAGAAGTTGTTGTTCAATTTGTCCCTAGTACGCTAATACCCCATATGTTGGGGTAAACCCCTTTTTGGACGCACGGGAGAGCTCGGAAGGGAAGGAGCACTGTTTTACTTTTTCAACGCAGAATTGGCTGGAATTGAGATTGGACGCCATGTCGCGTTTGGAGAGCCCCTGATGTGCCTGAACAGTGGAAACTCCCCAATTCTACCTGAAACCCTACCCCTAACCTCACCCCTAACCGTTTACTGAACATTTTCTGACAGTCATAAGTGCCACGTATATAAGTGCCACGTATTTAAGAGCCACGTATTTAAGTGCCACGTATTTCAGTGCCACGTATTTCAGTGCCACGTATTTCAGTGCCACGATATTTCAGTGCCACGTATTTCAGTGCCACGTATTTCAGTGCCACGTATTTCAGTGCCACGTATTTCAGGCACTGAAAAATACGTGGCACGTAAATACGTGGCACGTAAATACGTGGCACGTAAATACGTGGCACGTAAATACGTGGCACTGAAATACGTGGCACTGAAATACGTGGCACTTAAATACGTGGCACTTAAATACGTGGCACTTAAATACGTGGCCACTGAAATATCGTGGCACTTATATACGTATATACGTATATAAACGTATATTTCAGTGCCACGTATTTCAGTGCCACGTATTTCAGGTTAGGGGTAGGGTTAGGGTTTTTTGTTTTTTTCTTGTTTTCTTGTGTTTTTCTATAAAAACGCATGCGTTTTACCGCGTTTACATGCATTTTTTCACACATGCGGTTTTTTTTAAAAACGCATGCAGATAAAAACGCAAGTGTGAAACCAGACTAAAAGACGCTTTTTATAGCAAAAAAGTTTTTGCGTCTCCACATTTTGAGACCTATAATTTTTCCACATTTTGGTCCACAGAGTCATGTGAGGTCTTGTTTTTTGCGGGACGAGTTGACGTTTTTATTGGTAACATTTTCGGACACGTGACAGTTTTTGATCGCTTTTTATTCCGATTTTTGTGAGGCAGAAAGACCAAAAACCAGCTATTCATGAATTTCTTTTGGGGGAGGCGTTTATACCGTTCCGCGTTTGGTAAAATTGATAAAGCAGTTTTATTCTTCGGGTCAGTACGATTACAGAGATATCTCATTTATATCATTTTTTTATGTTTTGACGCTTTTACACGATAAAAACTATTTTATAGAAAAAATAATTATTTTGGCATCGCTTTATTCTGAGGACTATAACTTTTTTATTTTTTTGCTGATGATGCTGTATGGCGGCTCGTTTTTTGCGGGACAAGATGACGTTTTCAGTGGTACCATGGTTATTTATATCCGTCTTTTTGATCGCGTGTTATTCCACTTTTTGTTCGGCGGTATGGTAATAAAGCGTTTTTTGCCTCGTTTTTTTTTTTTTTCTTACGGTGTTTACTGAAGGGGTTAACTAGTGGGCCAGTTTTATAGGTTGGGTCGTTACGGACGCGGCGATACTAAATATGTGTACTTTTATTGTTTTTGTTTGTTTTTTTTAGATAAAGAAATGTATTTATGGGAATAATATTATTTTTTTTATTATTATTTATTTAGGAATTTTTTTTTTTTTTTTTTTTACACATGTGGAAATTTTTTTTTTTACTTTTTTACTTTGTCCCAGGGGGGGACATCACAGATCGCAGATCTGATAGTGTGCACAGCACTCTATCAGATCCGCGATCATACTTTCATCGGAGCAGGCTGCAGCTTTCATCTGCAGCTTTCATCTGCAGCCTGCTCCGACCCGGAAGTGCTCCCTGCAGGACCCGGATACAGCCCCTCGGCCATTTTGGATCCGGGGCCTGCAGGGAGAAGACGTTCGGTACGAGGTGAGTACATCACCTTGTACCGATCGTCTCAGGGAAGCCCGCAGGGAGCCCCCTCCCTGCGCGATGCTTCCCTGTACCGCCGGTACACCGCGATCATGTTTGATCGCGGTGTGCCGGGGGTTAATGTGCCGGGGGCGGTCCGTGACCGCTCCTGGCACATAGTGCCGGATGTCAGCTGCGATATGCAGCCGACACCCGGCCGCGATCGGCCGCGCTCCCCCCGTGAGCGCGGCCGATCGCGTATGACGTACTATACCGTCACCGGGAATTAAGGCCCACCCCACCTCGACGGTATAGTACGTCATACGGGATTAAGGGGTTAAAATAGTTACACATAGTGTTACCTCGGCTCCTGTTCCTGGCGCTTCCCCTGCTGCTGCCGAGTCCAGGTCAGCTGATGTCCTTGCTGCGTCCTCCTCACTCCGGGGCTCGGTGCTTGCATCCCGGCGCGCGTCCTCCCTGCACTCAGCTGCGCGCACCTGTGGGTTGCGCAGGCGCAGTAGGTTCTGACTGCGCGCTCTCCCTCTGCTCTTCTGCGTTGGTCCGCCATCTTGACCCGATCAACCTGCATGGGTTCAGGAGCAGCACTACCGGAAGAAACCGAAGGCTGAAGAGTGAGAGGACACTGAACAGATGAAGAGAAAGAGTGCATAGGCCTCCTCTTCCTAGCAGCCTCTCTAGAGCGCTCTTGGAAGCGCAAATCAATGCGTGTAGCAAGTGAAATTAGCTCCTCCAAGGAAGTAGGAGTATCCAGTCCTGCAAGCTCATCTTTAATCTTTCCCGACAAACCACGCCAAAAGGTTCCTACCAACGCCTCGTTGTTCCACCCTAGTTCAGAAGATAGGGTACAAAAGCGTATGGCATACTGCCCCACAGAGAGGGTACCCTGATGAAGATTAAAAAGAGCCTCAGTCGTGGAAGCGAGCCTTCCGGGATCATCAAAAACCCTTCTGAAAGTGTCCAAAAAGGTGACTATACTGGTCACAATAGGGTCGTCTCGTTCCCAGAGGTGATTCACCCAGGAAAGGGCCTCACCCTCCAAATGAGACACGATAAAGGCGACCTTAGCCCGGTCGGTAGGGTACTATTGGGGCAACAACTCGAAGTGTAAACGACACTGGTTGAGGAAACCCCGACACAGTTTAAGATAGTCGCTGTAGCGAGGTGGTTTACCCAAACGAGGAGTAGGCGCTGTAGCAGTATCAGGAGGTCGGGAAGAACTTTGAGAAGAAGCCGATTGCAAGGAATGTAAGCGATCATCCACGGACGCCATATAAGACAGGATGTGCGCCTGGGTATCACGCTGCTGTACCAGCTCTTGCTGGAGGCTGGCCAACTGAGTAGCATTCCCAGGATCCGAGGCTTGTAAAGCAGACAAGCGGGAATCCATTGACTTCATAAAAGACATGATGCGAGTCTGGTTTTCATGCAAGAAAACCAACTCCTTCTGGGCTGAGGCCCCAGCGGGGTCCATGGCCTGATTATTTCTGTTAGAATCAGGCTGCACTCAGATGTCGTCCGAGTGCAGTCTGTTACGCCGTCTGTTACGCGACGGAAAAAAAGAGTGGACCCACTGGACCGTGGCACCGAACCTCCCCTGAGCGAGCACTCCAGAGTGGAACCAACCCCTATACAGGGACTGTTAGAAGGCAGGCACAGGGAAAACTAGTACCACGGAGGCCAGGACCAGGGATTGGCTCCAGGAAAGGAAACAGGGAGAAAAACGGGGAAAAACAGAAAGGGAAGAAGGTGAAGGAGGAGAACCTGGGTGAGAAGTAAAAGAGCTGAGGATCAGACTGAGGAAAGGGAAAACACAGGAACTGCGGAACACGGGAGCAGGAACTGAAAGAGAAAAAAGGAGAACAAGAGGTTAAACAACACAGGGCTGGCAAGGCACAAGACTGGGAATGCACAGGACTGGTAAAGCACAGAAAACTATGCGGCCTAACTAAAGCAGGAAAACACAATAATCAGGCGCCTCCACAAAGGGAGGAGGGCCAGAAATACCTGAGGCCAGACACTGATTGGCAGGAAGTACTTCCAGGTCAGGTCATGGAGGGATAGAAGAGCAGAGGGAGCGCGCGCAGTCAGAACCTACTGCGCCTGCACAACCCACAGGTGAGCGCAGCTGAGTGCAGGGAGAACGCGCGCCGGGATGCAAGCACCGAGCCCCGGAGTGAGGAGGACGCAGCAAGGACATCAGCTGACCTGGACTCGGCAGCAGCAGGGGAAGTGCCAGAAACAGGAGCCGAGGTAACAGTAGGCCTATGCGTCCTTCCTCTTCATCTGTTCAGTGTCCTCTCACTCTTCGGCCTTCGGTTTCTTCCGGTAGTGCTGCTCCTGAACCCATGCAGGTTGATCGGGTCAAGATGGTGGACCAACGCAGAAGAGAGAGGCTGGCACAAGTTCTTTGCTTGTACTGTGGTGGAGCATCTCATTTCCTGCGTTCATGTGCTGAGAGGCCGGGAAACGCCTCCACTTAGGACAGGTAAGAGAGGCCTCCCTAAGTGTGTTTGAATCCTCTCCACCTCTTACTCTTTCTGTTCTTATAATTCAGGGTCAGAGACGTGGCTCGGAACTAGCATATTTGGATTCGGGTGCGGCAGGTAACTTTATCCGGCTTAAGGAGGTGAAGAAATACCAGATTCCGGTGGTCGCCCTGAGATGTCCACGAATGATTGCTTCCGTTGATGGCAAGCCTCTGCAGGAGACCGTCTCTATGGTTACCGAGGAGGTAACTCTGCAAGTGGGAGCTCTGCACCAAGAGAAGATTGCTCTCTACGTTTTGCCCAATTTGTCTCATCCCCTTTTGCTCGGTCTTCCTTGGCTTCGGACTCACGAACCTGTCCTGGATTGGTGTTCTGGTGAGATTCTTCGGTGGGGACATCCGTGTCAAGAGAGGTGCTTGGCTTCTGTCCGACCAGTTACGGTCTCTCAATCCTCGTCTGGCCCCGTGAGCTTGCCTCCTGCCTATTGGTCCTTTTCTGACGTTTTCGACAAGAAAGAAGCCGAGACTCTTCCGCTTAATCGGCCCTATGATTGTCCTGTCGAGTTACGTCCCGGAACCACACCGCCCAGAGGTCGGATCCATCCTTTATCCCCTGCTGAGACGTCTGCCATGTCTGAGTACATCCAAGAAAATCTCGCAAAGGGTTTTATAAGGAAATCCTCCTCGCCTGCTGGTGCCGGCTTTTTCTTTGTGAAAAAGAAGGACGGCTCTTTACGTCCCTGAATTGACTATCGAGGTTTGAACGACATCACGGTAAAAAAGAAATACCCTCTGCCGTTAATTCCTGAGCTCTTTGATCGCTTGAGAGGGGAGCGGATCTTCTCGAAGTTCGACCTACGTGGAGCCTACAATCTCATTCGTATTCGCCCAGGGGATGAGTGGAAGACTGCCTTCAACACCCTGGATGGACATTACGAGTATCTTGTCATGCCCTTTGGTTTGTGTAACGCTCCCGCAGTCTTTCAAGAATTTGTAAACGACATCTTTCGGGATCTGCCTTACTCCTGCGTTGTGGTCTACCTTGATGATATCCTCATCTTCTCACCGGATCTGTCTTCCCACAGAAGAAGCGTTCGTCTGGTCCTGCAGCGCCTCCGGGAGAATCGCCTTTATGCTAAGATGGAAAAGTGTCTCTTCGAACGATCTTCTTTGCCCTTTTTGGGGTATATTGTCTCTGAGAATGGATTGGAGATGGATCCAGAGAAGTTGTCCGCTATCCTTCAGTGGCCTCGTCCGGTTGGGGTGAAAGCTATCCAAAGCTTCCTCGGTTTTGCTAACTACTACCGACAATTTATTCTGCATTTCTCGTCCATCATCAAGCCTATCTCCAACCTCACTCGGAAGGGATCCAGTTCTATTGTTTGGTCTCCAGAGGCCGAAGAGGCTTTCTCTAGTCTTAAACAGGCTTTCTCTACCGCACCAGTATTGCATCGGCCTGAGGCTAAAAGCCGTTCATCCTGGAAGTGGACGCCTCTTCCACTGGAGCTGGCGCAGTGTTATCTCAAAAGTCTTCTTCCGGTCGATTGGTTTCCTGCGGATTCTTTTCTAAAGCATTCTCTCCTGCGGAGTGCAACTATTCTATTGGGGATAGAGAGTTGCTAGCCATCAAGATGGCCCTTGAGGAGTGGCGCCATTTGCTGGAGGGAGATGTTCATCCGTTTATCATCTTCACTAACCACAAGAATCTGGCCTACATCCAGTCAGCCCGGAGGCTCAATCCCCGACAGGCCAGGTGGTCCTTGTTCTTTGGTCGCTTTGATTTCGAATTGCATTTTCATCCTGGTCTGAAGAATGTCAAAGCAGATGCCTTATCCCGGTCTTTTCAACCTCAAGATGAGGAGGAGGATCTCTCTCACATCATTGATCCTCTCAAGGTCATCTCTGTGGCTCCCGTGAGGTTGATTACTCCACCGCCTGGCAAGACCTTTGTTCCTGAGACCAAGAGAACTCAAGTGTTGCTGTGGGGCCACTCCTCCAAAATCTCTGGTCATGTCGGGGTTAAAAAGACTTTGGAGCTCATCTCTCGGTTTTACTGGTGGCCCTCTCTCCGCCAAGATGTGATTGACTTCTCTGATTCTTGCTCCTCTTGCGCCAAGTTTAAAGTTCCCAGAAGATTACCTTCTGGATTTTTGCTTCCGTTACCTGTTCCTTCTACTCCTTGGCAACACATTGCCTTGGATTTCATCACGGATCTACCCTGCTCTTCCGGTTTCACTACCATCCTGGTAGTAGTAGACCGCTTCTCCAAGATGGCACACTTTGTTCCGTTACAGCAACTACCTTCAGCTCATGAACTGGCAAAAGTTTTTGTCCAACATATTTTCCGACTTCATGGTTTCCCATCACACATGGTGTCAAATCGAGGTGTGCAGTTTACTTCTCGATTTTGGAGGGCTCTCTGCGGTCTCCGGGAGGTCAAATTGGATTTCTCTTCCGCGTATCACCCTCAAACCAACGGGCAAGTGGAACGTGTCAATCAGGTGTTGGCGACCTATCTTCCCCATTTCTCTAATGCACATCACGATAATTGGTCAAGTATTCTTCCATGGGCTGAGTTTGCCTACAATAACCACCCTGGCGAGTCTTCAGGCAAGTCTCCTTTCTTTGTGGTCTATGGCATGCATCCCAGGGTTCCACTGCCCATCTCTGCCTCCGCCGGGGTTCCAGCAGCTGACTCCGTGACTGTGGATTTCTCCAAGATCTGGCTGGAGGCTAAGGAAGCCCTGAAGATGTCAGGTGAATG
Organism: Ranitomeya variabilis; assembly: GCF_051348905.1. NCBI lineage: Eukaryota > Metazoa > Chordata > Amphibia > Anura > Dendrobatidae > Ranitomeya > Ranitomeya variabilis. The sequence continues at coordinate 524,283,684 of NC_135232.1, forward strand.
CATGAAGAGACATGCTGACAAGAGGCGTCTGGAGGCTCCATCTTTTCTTCCTGGCGAAAAGGTTTGGCTGTCTTCAAAATATATTAGATTGAAGATTCCTTCTTACAAGCTTGTGGAGCGCCCCCACACCGCCGCAGGGCCGAGGGGTACCCGGAGCTGGGCCTCTAGGTCTCAGTCCTGGGGTTGTCACGGTGGCTAGACCCGGTCCGTGGCCCTGTCTGTCAGTGGGGGACGTCCGGTGAAATAAGTGGTGTTGTAACGGTGCAGTTGTGGGGTGCAGGTCGCGGTAAATAACGAGGACACCAGGTTGCAGTCTCTTTACCTCTTTACTGGAGATCTCTGAGTCCTCAGTCCAGAATACGGCTCACCAGGCTGCGCAAGTCCGGCCGGTCCAATGGCACCTCCAGAGTTCTCTTCACAGGTGGAAATCGGTGCCTTCCTTCTTAGCACTATGTGTTGTAGTCCTCCCCTGCTGTGCTTACGGAAAGTACCCCACAACTGTTGTGTCTGTTTCTTAAGTTCCCTCACAACTCGATTAAATGATGTTCTTCTAATCGTCCGTCCCTTCCTGATGTTACGGTTAGAACGGCACCCGTTTGTCGGGTAGGCCTGGAGTTCTTCCGGGACCCTAGAGACGCCCCTCTCCCGCAATTGCCTCCCAAGACTTCATAGGTGATATGTGTTAGACAGCCCGCCTTAAACTGACTGTCCTGCCGCTGTTTAGAGTATTGCTTGAAGCTGAATGTTATAATACTCCCTCGGCGTTCCGGCCACCGGTAGTGCGCCTCAGTAGGGTGTTGCTTCAGTCTTACAGCACGACCCCTACTGGAATTCTCCTATCGCTTGATCTCGTTTCTCACTCAGCACAATCTATTTCGCTTCTAGTCCTTTCTTGGGCCCCGCCGCTTCCCGGAGCTGGCGCGGACCCGTTACGTTCTTTCCAATGCCAAGCCTCTGTCAGGATCCCACCCCTGACAGAGACCCTACTGTCTCTTCCTCCACAACACCCTCTGCCACCAGGTGTTGCTTCGTCCAATCCAGTCAGCTTTCTGATCTAACTTCCTGCCTGACCCCCAGTTTACCCACTATGGTGGGGAGTGGCCTAATGAATAGCACCCTTAGCTCCCCCCGGAGGCCCAGCTGTGAAATGTATTGGTGTCTGTGATACCTGGTCAGATGAACTCCTTCAGTGCCATCGGACGCACCGTAGCTCCCCATAGTGGCGGAGCCACAGTACTGCAACGACCAGGACTCTGGGGCGCTGCACTTGGACCTCGTTATATCGGTCCTTTTGAAGTCCTCTGGCGCATTAACAATGTTGCTTACAAGCTCAGGTTACCTGTCTCACTCCGTATTCCTAATGTCTTCCACGTCTCTCTCCTAAAACCGGTCATTCTTAATCGTTTTCATTCCGTTCCTAGTCCTTCTCCTCCTCCAATCTCTGCAGATAACGTTTTTGAGGTGGAGGATATCTTAGCTTCCAAAAGAGTCAGGGGCAAGACATTCTTTTTGGTTGATTGGAAGGGTTTTGGTCCTGAGGAGAGGTCTTGGGAACCTAGGGAGAACATTAATGCTCCTCGCATTCTTAAGAAGTTTTTGTCTAAGAGAAGTAGGAGGGGGTTTAAGAGAGGGGGTACTGTTACCTCGGCTCCTGTTCCTGGCGCTTCCCCTGCTGCTGCCGAGTCCAGGTCAGCTGATGTCCTTGCTGCGTCCTCCTCACTCCGGGGCTCGGTGCTTGCATCCCGGCGCGCGTCCTCCCTGCACTCAGCTGCGCGCACCTGTGTGTTGCGCAGGCGCAGTAGGTTCTGACTGCGCGCGCTCCCTCTGCTCTTCTATCCCTCCATGACCTGACCTGGAAGTACTTCCTGCCAATCAGTGTCTGGCCTCAGGTATTTCTGGCCCTCCTCCCTTTGTGGAGGCGCCTGATTATTGTGTTTTCCTGCTTTAGTTAGGCCGCATAGTTATCTGTGCTTTACCAGTCCTGTGCATTCCCAGTCTTGTGCCTTGCCAGCCCTGTGTTGTTTAACCTCTTGTTCTCCTTTTTTCTCTTTCAGTTCCTGCTCCCGTGTTCCACAGTTCCTGTGTTTCCCCTTTCCTCAGTCCGATCCTCAGCTCCTTTATTTCTCACCCAGGTTCTCCTCCTTCACCTTCTTCCCTTTCTGTTTTTCCCCGTTTTTCTCCCGGTTTCCTTTCCTGGAGCCGATCCCTGGTCCTGGCCTCCGTGGTACTACCGTGTTTCCCAGAATATAAGCCAGTGTCTTATATTCTTTTTACCCCCAAAAGTCCCACTATGGCTTATTTTCGGGGTATGGCTTATATTAGCCAAAAAAAAGGCGACTTTTTTTTTTTTAACCAAAAAGTTAGTGCTCTGCACCATTATTGCCCCATAGCTGTGCCATACAGTGCTCTGCACCATTATTGCCCCATAGCTGTGCCATACAGTGCTCTGCACCATTATTGCCCCATAGCTGTGCCATACAGTGCTCTGCACCATTATTGCCCCATAGCTGTGCCATATAGTGCTCTGCACCGTCCATTATTGCCCCATAGCTGTGCTGCTGCAATAAAAATAATAAAACACATACTCACCTCTCTTGCTTGCAGCTCCTCAGCGTCCCGTCCCGGCGTCTCTCCGCACTGGCTGATCAGGCAGAGGGCGGCATGCACACTATATGCGTCATCGCGCCCTCTGACCTGCACAGTCAGTGAGGAGACACGCCGGGAAGATGGCGCGACGCCCGGCGTGTGGAACGCGGACAGGTGACTATGTCATACTTACCTGCTCCCGGCGTCCCGCTCCTTCCCCCGGACAGCTGGTCTTCGGTGCCGCAGCCTCTTCCTCTGTCAGCGGTCACCGGCACCGCTGATTAGAGAAATGAATTATGCGGCTCCGCCCCTATGGGAGGTGGAGCAGCCTATTCATTTCTCTAATGAGCGGTCCCACGTGACCGCTGAACAGGGGAAGAGCTGCGGCACCCGGAGACCGTGGAACGGGGAGGGGGAGCGTCAGGATCGCCGGGACTAGGTAAGTATGCCTCGGCGCCCTCTCCCCCTCACCCGCACACAGAAAGTTAACCCTGCACTCGGGGCCACTAGAGAGAGGACAGAGGGGACCGAGGCAGTCAAAGGGTACCATGGCTTATATTTTCCACGTGTTTCCCACTACGGCTTATTTTCGGGGTATGGCTTATATTAGCCGCCCCTTCTCTACCCCCCACTACGACTTATTATCGGGGGTGGCTTATTTTCGGGGAAACACGGTAGTTTTCCCTGTGCCTGCCTTCTAACAGTCCCTGTATAGGGGTTGGTTCCACTCTGGAGTGCTCGCTCAGGGGAGGTTCGGTGCCACGGTCCAGTGGGTCCACTCTTTGTTTCCGTCGCCTTCGGCGTAACAGACTGCACTCGGACAACATCTGAGTGCAGCCTGATTCTAACACATAGATTGTCCATTTGTTCATATCAGTGTTTGTTCCACATCTTTCCCCAAATTCTGAATGGTAAATGGTGTCTGTCCCTGACATGGAGTATGGTATTAGTCATCCTTGTTAACTCACATACCAGCTGTTCATTTCTTCTGTGTGTCGTCTGAAGTCCATGGAGAATGAAGAAGAGAAGAGGCCCAAGGTGACAGCCCCATGTGACAACCCCCTCCACCTCCTAAGAGACGTGATTATATATGTGACCCATAGAGCACGTGTTCTCTATATGGTGTTAACTTACTCTGAGCTATATACACAGAAATAGCTTTTGTAATGTCAGCGAAAGACAATGTGCTCAGTACAGAATTGAGACTAATAATAATTAAATTAATAATATTTAACATACTCTCCGATGTACATCTGTTGAGCCACATTAGGCTTTAGAGTTGTGGACTGTACTGCACCCAGCTCAGCAAACCCCGGCCAAGGAACTCATTAACCCCTTAGTGACAGAGCCAATTTGCTACTTAATGACCAGGCCAATTTTGACCACTGTCACTTTATGAGGTTATAACTCTGGAACGCTTCAACGGATCCTGCTGATTCTGAGATTATTTTTTCGTGACATATTTTACTTCATGTTAGTGGTAACATTTCTTCGATATTACTTGCGATTATTTATGAAAAAAATGGAAATATGGCAAAAAAAATAAAAAATTTAGCAATTTTCAAAATTTGGATTTTTATGCCCTTAAATCAGAGAGATATGTCACAAAAAATAGTTAATAAATAACATTTCCCACATGTCTACTTTACATCAGCACAATTTTGGAACCAAAATTTTTTTTTGTTAGGGAGTTATAAGGGTTAAAAGTTGACCAGCAATTTCTCATTTTTACAACACCATTTTTTTTTAGGGACCACATCACATTTGAAGTCATTTTCAGGGGTCAATATGATAGAAAATACCCAAGTGTGACACCATTCTAAAAACTGCACCCCTCAAGGTGCTCAAAACCACATTCAAGAAGTTTATTAACCCTTTACGTGCTTCACAGGAACTGAAACAATGTGGAAGGCAAAAATGAACATTTAACTTTTTTTTGCAAACATGTTGCTTCAGAACCATTTTTTTTTTATTTTCACAAGTGTAAAAACAGAAATTTAACCATAAATGTTGTTGTGCAATTTCTCCTGAATACGCTGATACCCCATATGTGGGGGTAAACCACTGTTTGGGCGCACCGCAGAGCTTGGAAGAGAAGGAGTGCCGTTTTACTTTTTCAATGTAGAATTGGCTGGAATTGAGATTGGACGCCATGTCGCGTTTGGAGAGCCCCTGATGTGCCTAAACAGTAGAAGCCCCCCACAAGTGACCCCATTTTGGAAACTAGACCCCTTAAGGAACTTAACTAGATGTGTGGTGAGCACTTTAAACCCCCAGGTGCTTCTCAGAAGTTTATAACGTAGAGCCGTGAAAATAAAAAATCGCATTTTTTCTACAAAAATGATCTTTTTGCCCCAAAATATTTATTTTCACAAGGGTAACAGGAGAAATTAGACCACAAAAGTTGTTGTGCAATTTCTCCTGAGTACATCGATACCCCATATGTCGGGGTAAACCACTGTTTGGGCGCACTGCAGAGCTTGGAAGAGAAGGAGTGCCGTTTTACTTTTTCAATGTAGAATTGGCTGGAATTGAGATCGGACACCATGTCGCGTTTGGAGAGCCCCTGATGTGCCTAAACAGTAGAAACCCCCCACAAGTGACCCCATTTTGGAAACTAGACCACTTAAGGAACTTATCTAGATGTGCGGTTAGCACTTTAAACCCCCAAGTTCTTCACAGAAATTTATAAAGTAGAGCCGTGAAAATAAAAAATCCTTTTTTTTCCCTCAAAAATGATTTTTTAGGGTAACAGGAGAAATTGGACCCCAAAATTTATTGTGCAATTTATGCTGAGTAGGCTGATACCCCATATGTTGGGGTAAACCACTGTTTGGGCGCATGGCAGAGCTCGGAAGGGAAGGAGCGCCGTTTTGGAATGCAGACTTTGATAGAATGGTCTGCGGGCGTTATGTTGCATTTGCAGAGCCCTTGATGTACCTAAACAGTAGAAACCCCCCACAAGTGACCCCATTTTGGAAACTAGACCCCCCAAGGAACTTATCTAGATGTGTGGTGAGAACTTTGAATGCCCATCTGCTTCACAGAAGTTTATAATGCAGAGTCGTGAAAATAAAAATTTTTTTTTTTTCCACAATAAAGATTTTTGAGCCCCCAAATTTTTATTTTGACAAGGGTAACAAGAGAAATTGGACCCCAAAAATTGTTGTCCAATTTGTGCTGAGTATACTGATACCCCATGTGTGGTGGGGACCACTGTTTGAGCACATGGCAGAGCTCGGAAGGGAAGGAACCCCATTTTGGAATGCGGACTTTGATAGAATGGTCTGCGGGCATTATGTTGCGTTTGCAGAGACCCTGATGTACCTAAACAGTAGAAACCCCCCACAAGTGACCCCATTTTGGAAACTAGAGCCCCCAAGGAACTTATCTAGATGTGTGGTGAGAACTTTGAATGCCCAAGTGCTTCACAGACGTTTATAATGCAGAGTTGTGAAAATAAAAAATATTTTTTTTTTCCACAAAAAATTTTTTTTAGCCCCCAAGTTTTTATTTTCACAAGGGTAACAGGAGAAATTGGACCCCAAAAGTTGTTGTCCAATTTATCCCGAGTACGCTGATGCCCCATATGTGGGGGTAAACCACTGTTTGGGTGCACGGCAGAGCTCGGAAGGGAGGGAGCACCATTTGACTTTTTGAGCGCAAAATTGGCTGTGGCGTTTAGACCCCCTGATGTACCTAAACAGTGGAAACTGTTGTGAATTAGACTTTTTTGGCTCCCTCTTGTGGTCACTAGTGATATGACTCTGGGATTGTCTTTCCTCAGTTTGGCACCCACCTGGGTCGTTAGTCCAGGGGTGTTGCTATATTAACTTCCTGGATTCTCAGTCCAGTGCCTGGCATCCTTGTAATCAGTTCCTTTCTGTTTGCTCCTGTCTGCTGGTCCTGGATCTTGCAAAATTAAGCTAAGTCCTGCTTCTTTGTTTTTTGGCTATTTGCATTGCTCTTATTTTCTGTCCAGCTTGTACTAAATGTGATTCCCGATTTTGCTGGAAGCTCTAGGGGGCTGGTATTCTCCCCCCGGGCCGTTAGACGGTTCGGGGGTTCTTGAATATCCAGCGTGGAAATTTTGATAGGGTTTTTGCTGACCGTATAAGTCATCTTACTATATTCTGCTATTAGTCAGTGGGCCTCTCTTTGCTAAATATCTAGTTCATTCTTACGTTTGTCTTTTCTTCTTACCTCACCGTTATTATTTGTTGGGGGCTTCTATCCAACTTTTGGGGTCTTTTCTCTGGAGGCAAGAAAGGTCTATCTTTTCCCTTCTAGGGTTAGTTAGTTCTCTGGCTGGCGCGAGACGTCTAGAACCAACGTAGGCACGTTCCCCGGCTGCTGCTATTTGTGGTGCTAGGATTAGATATACGGTCAGCCCAGTTACCACTGCCCTATGAGCTGGTTTTTTGTGTTTGCAGACTTGGTATTTATTTCTGAGACCCTCTGCCATTGGGGTCATAACAGGAAACCCCCCAAATCTAACTCCAACCCTAACCCCAACACACCCCTAAGGCTTCTTTCACACTTCAGTTGTTTGGCGTCAGTCAGCTCCGACATAGTGACGCATCCGTCACAATTGTTGAGAAAACGGTATTAACGGATCAGTTTTTTTGACGGATCCGTTACTTGGGGGTTGTCTAGTAAAAGTATCTACTTTTTGGAGCATGCACAATTGAAAAAGCGGATTGGGGCGACGGATCTGCCGAAATGACGGTAACAACGGATCCGTCGCCCATAGGCGGCCATTCTATGGAATGACGAACGCGACGGATCCGTCGCGAACCGCCATTTCGGCGCAGACAAAAAACGTTACAATGGCCGTCAATGTCTAGATGACGTTCGCCAAATCTCGACGGATCCGTCACATGGCGGATGGAACAGACGACCATCCGCCACAATCCGTCGCTAATGCATGTCTATGGGAAAATAGCGGAACCGCCAAAAAAAATGGCGGATCCGCTATTTGATGAAAATGGCCGTTTCAGACTGACGCCAAAAGACTGAAGTGTGAAAGAGGCCTAACCCTAATGCCAACCCGATCCATAATCCTAATCACAACCCTAAGGATAATCGCAACCCTAACCTCAAAACAACCATAACCCTAATCAGAACCCTAAATCCAACACACCCCTAATCCTAATCTCAACCCTAACCTCAAACCTAACCCTAATCCCAATACACCCCTAATCCCAACCCTACCCTTAACCCTAATCCCAAACCTAACCGTAATCCCAAACGTAACCCTAATGCCAACCCTAATCCAAACCCTAATCCCAACCCTAACCCTAACTTTAGCCGCAACCCTAGTCCTAACTTTAGCCCCAACTCTAACTATAGCCCTAACTTTAGCCCCAACCCTAACCCTAAATTTAGCCCCAGCCCTAACCATAAATTTAGCCCCAACCCTAACCCTAAATTTAGATCCAACCCTAACCCTAAATTTAGCCCCAACCCTAACCCTAACCCTAGCCCTAACCCTAGCCCTAACCCTAGCCCTAGCCCTAGCCCTAACCCTAATTTTAGCCCCAACTCTTCTCTCCTGCCGGCAGGCAGATGGCAGCAGAGAGCGGGCGCACTGCACATGCGCCCGCCATTTTCTTTCTATAGGAAGAAGCCGGCCGGCAGGAGAAGACACAGGAGGACCCAGGGACACCGGTAAGTATGATAGGGTCCCCGAATCCCCCTATTTCTCTGTCTTCTGATGTGCGATCACATCAGAGGACAGAATTACACATCACTTTTTTTTTTGCGGTCGCCGGTAAACAGTTAATTACCGGCGATCGCAAAACAGGGGTCGGTAAAAACCGACCCCGATCATGTTCTTTGGGGTCTCGGCTACCCCCAGCAGCCGAGACCCCAAAGATCTCCCAGGTGCCGGCGGGCGCACTGCACGTGCGCCCGCCATTTTTAATATGGCGGCGCCCATGGGGAACCACGAGGAGCACTGGGGGAGACAGGTGAGTATCGGGGGGGGGCATCGGGGGCGACCGGGGACCCCATTTCTCTGTCCTCCGATGTGCGATCACATCGGAGGACAGAGAAATTAAATGGGAAATCGCGTTTTTGGGTTTTTTTGCGATCGCCGGTAAACGGTTAATTACCGGCGATCGCAACTCGGGGGTCGGTAAAAAACCCCCGAATCATGTTCTCTGGGGTCTCGGCTACCCCCGGTAACTGAGACCCCAGAGAAAATCCGACTCTGGGGGGCGCTATTCACTTTTTCCACAGCGCCGTTAATTAACGGCGCTGTGGTTTAAGTACCCTTAGCGGCCGCCGTTAAAAGGCGTATCGGCGGTCGTTAAGGGGTTAAACATGCCGAGGACAAGCCACTGCTATCGGGATTCGACTTAAGGATGCCCACAAGACGACACCGGATCCATCCCGTGTTGGCGCCACCTTACCCACTGTGGACTCCAGTCAGGAAGCCATTGGACTGATAAGTTAACCCTTGAGAACTGTTGTTATCTCTATTACATACTTTACCTCATCCCGTATACCAACTGTTAAACCTCAGTTTTATCCTATCTCCTCCCTGCATGGAGTATCCCCCTGTTCAAGTAAAACTACGCTAACTGTAGCTCAGTCTGCAGTTTGTTACTGCATCCCGCAACCTGCTCACATGTACATATAGGTTACATCAACCCAGGGGGTGAGAGGGGAGGGTAATTTGGGGCACTGGGGGGGTTGAAGCAGGGCCGGACTGGCCATCTGGCAAATGCCAGAATGGCCTATCTGATCATGGGCTGCCTTGTCTGCTACATTGTCAGCAGAATCGGTGTTCTCAAGACACCCATACTGTTAAGAGTTGTGACGGAGCACAAAGTTGCTGACTATATCACTTACCCAAGCAGGCCATGGGTATCATTAGAAATATTGGTCTTGTAGTAAATCTTGCTTTCCTCCATCCAGGGTAATATTAGTAATATATTCCCATCTGGTGCTTGGGGATGGGGACAGCATGGGCCTGTGTGATTTCAATTGCCACGGCTGAATTTAAGCCCCAGTCCATACCTGGGTTGAGGCAACCAACATCCCAAATAGATTATCAATAATTCACAGGTCTGCGACTAAAAAGCTGTTTGATTATTTTCATCTAATTTCCATGTATTTTGGAGTGCTGAAAACGAAAAAAATATTGAAAAAAATCCTGGACGTCAGGATTTGCCACAAAATTCTCTTCACATTTAGTATATTTTTCTCAATTTTTGGTATTTTTTTATCTTAGGGTTTTGAAAGTAAAAATTACTATTAAAGAGAACCTGTCACCCCACCCAGGCGTTTGTAACTAAAAGAGCCACCTTGTGCAGCACTAATGCTGCATTCTGACAAGGTGGCTCTTTTAGTTATGCTCCTTGCACACGCTGAAATAAACACTTATAAAATGTGCCCCCTCACACTGTGAAATCGCCAGGGAGGCGGATCTTTCCTCCCTAATCATATTATAGAAGATGTTCAGCACAGCCTAAAGAGGGAGGTGCATAGATATAGGTTCCCAAACCTTAATACGTGGAATAGTTACAACTAGCACACTCCAATAGATGTAATGCAAAAAGGGGTGTTTAATATACATACAGTAGTCACAAACGTTTCCGTCTGCAAAGGACCTTCATCAGTGTGCTAAATGTAGCGAGAGTGGTACATATAGTAGTAGAACCTCTGGTAGGAATTAATTAATTTGCATCAAGCATGAGGATACAGTAAGTTTACTGGGAAAGATATACTGGGAACAGTATTGTGCGGCAGGTCCGTCTGACCGGCGGGAGAGGGAGAGGCACGAAGGCTACGCGGTATCCACCACAAGTGGCATGCGATTAGGGATCAGCTGACACCGCACAGTCTGAAGAAGGCGGAGGGAGATGAGTGAGAGGCGAAGATATGCACTGCGCATGCCCATGAATCCAAGCCCCGCAGTGTGAATAAATGAGAAGACACTGCGGGGCGGGATCTCGGGCAGCGCGGCCACACAGGCGCAGTCAGCCTGACATCAAATGATGTCAGAAGACAGGCAGCACTAACTGCGCATGCCCAAGGGATAACATAACAGCACAGGCTCCAGGACAGATTCAAACAACGCTGAGGAGGCGGCACCTGGCGCCAAGGGGGTATGAATGACGGCTGTGCTGCGTCTGATTAGGGGGGAAAGACCCGCCTCTCTGGCGATTTCACGGTATGGGGGGCACATTTTATAAGTGTTTATTTAAGCGTGTGCAAGGAGCATAACTAAAAGAGCCACCTTGTCAGAATGCAGCATTAATGCTGCACAAGGGTTACAAACGCCTGGAGGGGGGTTACAGGTTCCCTTTAATTAATTCACATCAATGCATTGAAGATATACAATGCCAAAAAAATATAACTTTCAAAGAAAAGAACTTTCAGAGTGAGCTAATGAAACCAGCATCAACATGTTGCAAGCTGAACATGCTCGGGCTTGATTCAATTGTTTTATCTTGGTTCTCGCCTGTTCACACTTTTTTATCTCAGTTCACGTTAGCTCGACATATTCAACCGTGTTTCCCAAAATTAGCATTATGGCTCAGTGGAAGTATATTAATTTGCCTGACAGTTTCTGTTACATTTGTGGTGAATATACAGTGTTGAAGCAACAGCTGAATATTACAAACTTTGTGAAAAAAGTATACTTCGCTTATTTCGGACTAAAGCTTGGAGATCAAGATAAAGCTTGGGCGCCTCATAAAGTGTGCAAACGGTGTGTTGAGGACCTCCGAAATTAAGAAAAAAAGCTTTCTGTTATGGGATTCCTATGGTATGGCGAGAGCAAAAGAACCATAGTGATGATTGTTACTTTTGTTCATGCGATGTTAAAGGGTATAATTCAAAATGGAAGCATTCCATTTCATACCCCAATATTCACTCAGCAATTCGTCCCATCCCCCGTGGCACAGATATACCAGTACCCAAGGCCCCTGCTACCTTGGAAGAGATAACTAGCTCCGATGAAGGTGGAGTCATACCTGAACCAGATGATGAATCAAGTTCTGACTTTGAAGATGATACAAGACCAAAATTGTTTTCCCAGGAGGAGATGAATGATTTAGTAAGAGACTTGAATCTTCCCAAAGATGCCGCTGAGTTACTCAAAAGCAAGAATTTATTGTTGCCAGGAGTGTCTTTTTCATGGTTCAGACATCGTGAAAACGAATTCGTTCCTTACTTTGCCCAGGAAGATAAGTTGGTTTATTGCATCGATGTCGAAGGTTTGATGGGTCAATTCAAAATCCAATATGATTCAGCGCAATGGCGTCTTTTTATAGATTCTTCAAAAAGAAGTCTCAAAGCAGTTTTACTCCACAAAGGCGGTTTTTATGCTTCCATCCCTGTAGGTCATTCTGTACACCTCAAGGAAACCTACGAGAATTTGGAATGGGTTCTTCGTAAACTTAAATATGAAGACCACGGTTTGCAAGTGTGTGGGGATTTGAAAGTCTTGTGCATGCTGCTCGGGCAACAAGCTGGGTATACCAAATACCGTTTTTTGTGTCTATGGGACAGTCGAGACAGACAAAATCACTGGACCAAGAAGAATTGGCAGCTGAGGGTGCTCACAGTTGGTGAAACAAATGTCCTCCGAGAAACTTTGGTTCCTCCCCATAAAGTTCTTCTACCACCTCTCCACATAAAATTGGGATTGATGAAGCAATTCGTAAAATTACTTCCAAAAGATGGAGAATGCTTCAAATACTTGGTCACCAAGTTTCCAGGCCTCTCGGGGGCAAAATTGAAGGAAGGTGTGTTCGTCGGACCAGACATTAGAAGGCTTATAGCTGATCAAGAGTTTATCAATACCATGACGCATCCTCAAAAAGAAGGGTGGTTTGCATTTAAAGAGGTTGTAGAGAAATTTTTAGGCAATAACAAAGACCGTGACTACAAAAAAATCGTCGGACGAATGCTGAAAGCATTTCAAGCTTTAGGTTGCCTGATGAGTTTGAAAGTGCATTTCCTCCATTCCTACCTTGACAACTTTCCCGAAAATTTGGGAGCTGTGAGCGAAGAGCAAGGTAAACGATTCCACCAGGACATTAAAGAGATGGAAAGATGATACCAGGGAAGATGGAGCATTACAATGATGGCAGACTACTGTTGGATGCTTCAGAGAGACATTCCAGATGCTACTCACAAGCATAAATGTACCAAGAGAAGCCTCACAGGGAAGAAGAATCGATTTTAGTGTGTTAGTGAGCTCATTGCAGTTAAAAAATGATTTTCATGAAACATTTTTTTAATAAAAATAAATTTTATGAGTCTATTTTCATTTATTTTGAGGTATTGTCTTATTTAACATAGTTACTTAAATTGTCAGAAAACATGATGTCCTATGACAAAACGGAGGTCATTTTCGGATTCAGCGCACTTAAAAACATAAAGATTATGTGTAATAACCAAAACAGCTCTTAAAAAATTTTTTTTTGCAGACCTGTGAATTGGTTATGGAAAGTGAATTCTCCCTCCATGATGTTACATTAAATTACACTCAACACATACATGCTCAATGTGTTTATGCAGACACCATAGAGTATAATATATGATGCCTCAGTATTCCCCAAATATATACATGAGCCCTATTACATCTCCCAAATTATTTTTGTCCCTAAAGGATACCAACACACTTTGAGAAATGTCCAATTTAAAATGGAACAAATCCTGCATAACATATTATACTGACCACATTGTTGATACCATTGTCTAATACTAACTGAGACAAATTTCAAACATTTTCAATTGTGATGCAGTGACCCATCCTGCAGCTAGGTGGCGCTATGTGTGCTCCTTGGGATACGCATGGAGGCGTATCAGTAATGGTGATAATGAACAGTGTCCGTCATGATTGTAAATGGCCAGTATGTGTCGCAGAGGGAGTCTGCTCTGTAAGCCTGAAGTAATGTTGTTGTTCTGGGACCTGTAGTCCCACAAGTATTTGTATAGTTTGTAAAGGGAGGCTTGTAGGGATAGTCGGAGAGCTGGGTGGGTCTGGCTAACCACACACCTCCCACCTATGGGAGTGGTTACAGGTACATAATGTGACCATGGTGTGGTCACATGGTCTCTGTGGTAGCGAGTGTGTAGGTCCTGGACAGGTTGTGTGTTGGGAGGTCCAATGCATGGACTTGATCCCTGAATAGCGCACTGAGAGGCTGTGGACCTTTAGACTTGTGTGTTGGGAGGTCCTGTGCGTGGACCGGATCCCTAAATAGCGCACTGAGAGGCCTTGGATCTGAAGGCCTGTGTTGGAAATCCTGGGAGTAGGACTTCCTGAATAGCACATGGGAAGGCGAATGTGCAGAGTCTGCAATGGCAGTGCATTGGGGGAGTGGCCCGGTGAGCAAGGCATTGTCTGGGACGGTGGTCCCAGTTCGGTAGCTTCCCCAGGAGAAGGGACTGACAGGATGTCAGCATGTGCAGCAGGAGCTCCAGAAAGGTAACACCCAGGAAGGGGGCTATCATAACGGCAGAGAAGTATCTGCCAGTGGAACAGACTGTTGGTGCTTGTTGAGTTCCATGGACATTGATGAACTGTTCAGCGTACGGTCACCCATGGTAACTGGACGAAGTGAGAAGTCTGGCGTATTTAGTGATTGTGAGTTGAAGCCGTATAAAATGTATATAACGAACTGTGCATGACCCGGTTTATGCTGCATAAAATAAACCGGATAGACTGTTTAAGTGAAAAACCGTGCCTGTCTGCGTTGATCTCGTTGCCAAGCGAGTGTCCCCCAACACATGCGGTAAGCGCTATCTCACACAATGTATACAGTGGGTACGGAAAGTATTCAGTATTAATACATTCCTATTCCCTCTAGTGGTGCACAGTTAGGTGTAGCTGGAGCTTACTATACTGTACCTTGTCATAGAGTGTCCACATTAGAAAATTAGTCTCCATTTATAAAGGAGACATACATTGTCCAATAAAGATCTGTGTTGTTGCTTCTTTATTTAGAGTAAGAGGCGTAGCTAGGGTTTTGGTTCAGGGGGGCGAAACTTCTCAGTGGGCCCCTAACCAGGTAACCTTGATTACAACTTGGTGACACACCCCAATAGTGGAGGAGGACCTCAGCAACTGCGCTGTTGCTGAAAATTCTCTCTCTCTCTCTATATTATATATATATATATATATATATATATATATATATATATATATATATATATATATATACCAGTATTGATATTACCGCCATATGGTCAGTGGTAGATACCAGTCCTACACAGCATATAAGAGATCACTGCACAGTTACAGATAATAACTTACCGCTGACGTTCTTTCTGATGGAATCGTTCACTTTTCACATCTTTTCCATCTGGCCCAGAACGATATGACGACTTATATCAGCCAGGACTCGGCTGCAGAGAATGCAACAAAGACACATTTCACTTCTCATATTCCACCATCTATTCCCAACGTGCACAAACTCCTCATCCTGCTGATACCCCAATACTGAGCCGCTGCTGCCGTATGTGTCCCTATTAGTGAAGAGCGATCGTGCTCGCCACTACTCGTTACTCGCCCGAGTATCACTATGCTCAGTGTACTCGGCGAGCACCGAGCATTTCCAGGATTATTCGGCGGTAACTGGTGTCTCCACCCAGCATTCTTGGGGACTTTAGAGACCCAATCACGCTGCAAGGATTGTCTGCCAGGCCATGAAATGCCGCAGCCATCTTTGCTGTGGTCGTACAGTGATTGGCTTAGCCGCACAGCATCATCCTGAGTATAAGAGACCTGGCGCCGCCCTGCTCGCCCCATTCTGCTCCAGATTCAGCGAGAGTAGGGAGAGCTGCTGCAGAGATAGGGTCAGAATCATGCTTTTAATGGTTAGTGTAGGTCTGCAACTGTTAATTCCACAACTACTGAGAAACCAACAGTCCTTTTTAGGGCTAATTCGTGGGTCCCGAGATTGCAGCACTAGGTAGGCAGAGCACAGCATATCCACATCAGTGCAAGGCCTGCAGGCACTGTATTTGCATACATAGCTCCCACTGCATCCTTCCCAAAGCTCCATAACTGCCTGCTGCTGCTTATTTACTATATACCTAGTTGCAGTTTTCATTTTTCTTTTTTCCAAAAATTCACCCCCCCCAAAAAAAGAAAAAAATATATATACAGTCTGTTATGTCAGACTGAGTCCTAGTGTATCTGTAGAAAAATCATAGTTTGTGAGGCATACATAGCTTAGTTGTGTGTGCTACCCTTGTTCAATTTTTTTTTTTTTATAAATTCACCCAAAAGCCAAAAAAAAAAAATTAAATTAAACAGTCTGTTATGTTAGGCTGAGTCCTAGTGTTTGTTTGCTTTTTTAAAAATCGTATTTCCGCAGTAGCATAGTTCTGTGTGGTAGCCTTGTGCCAAAACAAAAAAGGCCTCATATATCGTCGTGCTCCAAGTTTGGGCATTTTAGGCAGGTTTTCCACTGTTTTTGCTGTCTGTGACTCTACTCCTACACAGCACTATTTTGCATACCACCCAAAAAATACAGGCCACATATTTGGCAGTGCACATCAGGGGCTTTCCAAACGCGACATGGTGTCTGATCTCAATTCCAGCCAATTTTGCGTTGAAAAAGTCAAATGGCGCTCCTTCCCTTCCGAGCTCTGCCATGTGGCCAAACAGTGGTTTACCCCCACATATGGGGTATGAGCGTACTCAGGAGAAATTGAACAATAACTTTTCGGCTCCAATTTCTCCTCTTAACCTTGGGAAAACAAAAAAATTTGGATCTGAAGTAATTGTTTTGTGAAAAAAAGTTAAATGTTCATTTTTTTTAAAACATTCCAAAAATTCCGGTGAAGCACCTGAAGGGTTAATAAACTTATTGAATGTAGTTTTGCGCACCTTGAGGCCGGCCTCACACTCAGCGTATGTAAATACGGTCCGTTTTTTACGGCCGTAATATGCAGAAAAGTCCCCAAAATAGTGATCCGTATGTCATCCGTAGGCAGGGTGTGTCAGCGTATTTTGCGCATGGCATCCTCCATATGTAATCCGTATGTCATCCGTACTGCGATATTTTCTCGCAGGCTTGCAAAACCGACATCTAATGGATTTATGTGCTCAAATGTTCGGTAAAACATATATACAGTATATATATATATATTCTGTATTTATATTTAATTCAGCGCGATATATGTGAAAAGCCGGTAATTCAATTGCCGGCTTTTCATTTCTCCTTCACAAACCCGACAGGATATGAGACATGGTTTACATACAGTAAACCATCTCATATCCCTTTTTTTTTTTTTTGCATTTTCCACACTACTAATGTTAGTAGTGTGTTTGTGCAAAATTTGGGTGCTGTAGCTTGTAAAATTTTTATCCGCCAGAGTGGTAAAGCCAGTGACTGAGGACAGACATTAATAGCCTAGAGAGGGTCCATGGTCCATTATTAATCTGGCTTAATGTCACCTTACAATAGCAAGGTGACATTAACCCTTCATTACCCCATATCCCACCACTACACGGGAGTGGTAAGAGAGTGGCCAAGTGCCAGAATAGGCGCATCTTCCAGATGTGCCTTTTCTGGGGTGGCTGGGGGCAGATGTTTGTAGCCAGGGGGGGCCAATAACCATGGACCCTCTCTAGGCTATTAATATCTGCCCTCAGTCACTGGCTTTACCACTCTGGCGGAGAAAATTGCGCGGGAGCCCACGTCAATTTTTTCCGCCATTTAACCCTTTATTTTAGCAGCTACAGCGCCCAAATTTTGCACATACACACTACTAACATTAGTAGTGTGGAATATGCAAAAAAAAGGAATATGAGATGGTTTACTGTATGTAAACCATGTCTCATATCCTGTCGGGTTTGGGAAGGAGAAATGAAAAGCCGGCAATTGAATTACCGGCTTTTCTCTCTAACACTGGTGCGTATTTCTCGCAGGTCACACTGCTGGTCCGTGTGTAATCCGTATTTTTCTCGCCCCCATAGACTTTCATTGGCGATTTTTTTTGCGCAATACGGTGACAAACGCAGCATGCTGCGATTTTGTACGGCCGTACAAGACCGTATAATACGGATCAGTAAAATATAGCTGATAGAAGCTGGGACATAGGGAATCATTTGGCCGTGTGTTATGCGTATTTTTACTCTTCGCCACGACAGCACCCCACTGGAGAGAGGGATCCACCCCGCAGGAACAGGAAACCTACAGAGAAATAAAAGGGGGCGGTCCGCCTCTCCTCCTCAGTTTAGGTTTTCTGTTCCTGCGGGAACGACAGGATTGCTATGAAGAAAATACCTGGGCATGCACGCCGCCTGTGCGGATCTTTAACAACGGCAGGGGCTGCAGTCCAGAGGCAGCGTCGGGGGAGATCCGTTTGACGGCTCCCTCCTCGTCTGACAGAAGCCCGGATGATGACCAGGTCCGGGTGAGGCCGCCTGGCATCATTTCCGAAATGGGTGGCGGAAGCAAGCGCCGGAGTCCTCGCTGATCAGGTGAGGACAGCATTCCGGAAGTAAGTTCGAGGCACAATCCCGGACTGCGCATGCGCCGACCGCCACCAATGATTTACCCGGAAGTATAGGTTTGAACTTCCGGGGCATCCAGGCTGCGGCCAGCGGCGAGGGGAGGCGCGGCCTTCGCGCATGCGCAATGCCGCAAAAAAAAAAAAGGGGAGCTCAAACGCCCTATATAAATCAAACGGGCACCATTATTTGGCGATGCAAGATGTCATCCCCAGGTGCCATGGACCCTGAAACAGGAGACCAAGTACCCCCCGCCAAGGATCGTCCCAGCAAAGGATCTTCAGACACCGGTCATAAGAGCGGCTCGGTGGTTAGATCCAGGACAGTATCTCGGGCCTCTGATCCGGTATTAATAGCTTCACTGGGTGAGTGTGAGTAAACTCTACCTATTAAGCTAATGCTATCTCCCCTCTCTCTCTCTTCCTCCTTCTCTCGTCAGCGCACCATGGGTCAGGTTAAAAAGCGACAAAAAACAAAACATAGGGAGTGCGCCTTATGTAGCCAGCCCCTACCCGACTCATACCCCAAAAAACTCTGCAAGGACTGCATAACTGAAACCACACAAGGAGCGGCAATGTCCGTTACGGACTTGCGTACCATTATCAGGGAAGAGTTAAGGGCTATGTCCCAAGATAAACCTCATAAAACCAAACCCAGAATACCAACACCCTCGTCGGATTCAGATAGTGACCAGGCTGTATGTTCAGACGCCTCCCTATCGTCATCATCATCGTCTTCATCATCTGAAATTGAGGGACGTTCTTGTTTCCCGGTGGAAAGTGTGGACAATTTAGTGAAATCGATACGAGACACTATGGGGTGTGAGGAGACAAAAGGTGCACAAACCACGCAAGACTTAATGTTTGCGGGTTTGGCAGAGAGAAAAAGGAGATGTTTTCCAGTCATACCGGCAGTAAAAGCATTAATAAGAAGGGAGTGGGAAAAGCAGGATCAGAGAAGCTTTCTACCCTCAGCGTCAAAACGAAAATATCCGTTTAGTGACGAGGAGCTTCTTACATGGACTAAAGTCCCTAAGGTTGACGCAGCTGTAGCCTCTACCTTGAAGCAGTCAACCTTACCTGTAGAAGATGCGGGTCTGCTTTCTGACCCTCTGGATCGCAAAGCCGAGTCCTCCCTAAAAAGATCCTGGGAGGCAACTACAGGAATATTTAAGCAGGCAGTAGCAAGCACTTGCACAGCCAGATCGATGCTCATCTGGATCAATCAGTTGGACCAACAGATTGAGAATAAGATCTCAAGAGAAAAATTACGGGCAGCTATCCCCTTGATACGGGGCACAGCAGCCTTTATGGCAGATGCATCCGCGGACTCTCTTCGGTTAGCGGCAAGATCTGCAGGTCTGGTTAACAACGTAAGGCGTGCATTATGGATGAAAAGCTGGAAAGGCGATGCGCAATCAAAATCTAAAATATGCGCGATCCCATGTGAGGGTGAGTTCCTCTTTGGCAAAACTCTAGACGACATACTAAAAAAAGCAAAAGACAGGAAAAAAGCTTTTCCTGACTCTTCTATTCCCTTTTATAGGAGAGCCTTTAAAAGAAGGTCGTTCGGCAAGAGAAGGCAAACAGACAGATCGACAACATGGAACACTAAAGAGGATAAACAGAGGTACCATGTTCAGAAGAAACAATCCCCCAAAAGATAACAAGTACTGATGATATACCAGTTGGGGGTAGACTAAAATTTTTCGCCCCCCAGTGGGAAAAAATAACATCTAGTTCGTGGGTTTTAAATATCGTCCGAGATGGAATTAAATTACAATTCTCTCGTGTTCCCCACGAATCATATATTGTAACATCTCTCAGCTCTATAACCAAAGAAAACTACAATATATAGTATGAAGTACATATAGCAGATACCTGCCAGGTCCTGCCGAAATTTAATTAATATACTGTGCAGATGCACATCTTGAAAGATTTAATGGTTCACTCCCTGAGGAAGCAATATACGTGAAACGTGCGTTGGAGTGCGGGGTCGAGGCACGGTACCTTTGACATGAACTCTGGTAAGGAATATGAGATGCACTTTGCGTTTGATCTTATATGACACCATTAAATCTTTCAAGATGTGCATCTGCACAGTATATTAATTAAATTTCGGCAGGACCTGGCAGGTATCTGCTATATGTACTTCATACTATATATTGTGCACTTTATTTAGTTGCACTATCTATAAGGAATCACATTAATCCATATATTGGGATAAATTGATTTTATTGTATGGCTCCTTATTCCTTTTCCTTACCATTGCTCAGTGTCATTTCTATGGACTGACCAGGGCATGGATATATTTATCACTATATTTATTATCATATTTGTCCTGACATTTATGTTCCTGGTCCTTTTTTCCTTTTTATAGTACCAGCCTCCCTTTTGTTTTGTGTTTAGTTTTGTTTAGTGTCTCATTACAATAAAATATTTGATTTTATATATTTGCGTTTAGTCAATTTCTTTCAAGTAGTTTTCTTTGGTTATAAGGTTGTGTTTATACTTGAAATTCATATTGATATTTGGGTAAATTTTCTCCTTGTTTTTGGTTAAAGTACATCTCTCAGCTCGCCTGCACAACAACAGGCTCTGGAGCTTGAGATTCAAACCCTGTTATCAAAACGGGTTTTGATTCCGGTTCCTGGAGGACAGGAAGGTAGGGGATTCTACTCCCCCTTATTCCTGATTTCCAAACCAGACGGTTCATTCAGGACAATCATTAACCTTAAAAAACTCAATTCCTTTATCGAAAATCATACGTTCAAGATGGAATCCATTAGATCCACTATAAAACTCTTATTTCCAAACTGTATGATGGGGGGCATTGATTTAAAAGATGCTTATTATCATCTCCCTATCCATAGCAGATACCAAGAATTCTTCAGGGTAGCAATGACAATCAACGGCAAGGTTCGTCATTACCAGTACACAGCCATGCCCTTCGGCCTTTCTACAGCGCCAAGGATCTTCACCAAGATAATGCTAGAGGTGATGGCCTATCTTCGCCAAAAAGAAACATTAATTGTACCCTACCTGGATGACTTTTTGGTCATAGGAAATTCTGTTACTCAATGTGCTGACCGCCTAGCTCACGCAATTTCCTCTCTACAGGACCTAGGGTAAATAATCAATACCAACAAATCCAGGCTTACTCCACTTTCCCGTCAAGCATTCTTGGGTTTCCATCTAGATTCCATAACCCAAAAGTGTCTTCTGCCTCAGGTAAAGATACTACTTATCAGACACAAAGTCCTAGCTGCTGTAAATAGTCCATGTATATCCCTAAGACAAGCCATGTCGTTGCTGGGATCCCTGATTTCTTGTATACCTGCTGTAAAATGGGCTCAGTATCATACCCGAAGGCTGCAACACCAGATTTTACAGGAAGAAAGACAGTTATTGGGTCACCTGAATGCAAAAATAACCTTGTCACAGGAGGTTTTAACTTCCTTAACGTGGTGGCTGTATTCAGATCATTTAGAGAGTGGTGTTCCTTGGGTAATAGCACCATCTCATACCATAACCACTGACGCCAGTCCTCATGGATGGGGCGCTCATATGGGAAATGATTTTTGCCAAGGGTCATGGGACTTGGAGGAACGCTACAACTCATCTAACCTTAAAGAACTAGATGCAGTAAAATACGCCTTATCCCATTTTCTCCCACAGCTTCGAGGGAAAGACGTCAGAATCCTGTCCGACAACACCACCACGGTGGCGTATCTAAACAGGCAAGGAGGCACTCGATCAGAGACTCTGATGTCTTCTGCTGGGCAAATTTTGGATCTAGCGGAAAGTCAGCTGGCATCCCTTACTGCGCTCCACATAAGAGGGGAAAGCAACCAGCAGACAGACTTCCTGAGTCGGCACACCTTGAGACAGGGAGAGTGGTGCCTAAACCATCATATTTTTCAGGACATAGTGTCCCTATGGGGTCGTCCCCAGATAGATCTCTTTGCCACGAGAAAAAACAAAAAGTTCAGAGATTCGCCTCTTTATCTCCAGCGGATCATCCGGACATTCTGGACGCTCTCCAAGCCCCTTGGCAGATCAGTCTGGCATATGCCTTTCCCCCGATCATATTACTACCACAGGTCATACGCAAAATCAGAGAAGAAGGAGCGAGAATTATACTGATAGCTCCATTCTGGCCCAAGAGACCATGGTTCTCATGGCTGCAAACTATGTCGGTCTCAGACCCTTGGGTCCTCCCCTCCACACCCAATCTTCTCTTCCAGGGACCGTTTTTTCACCCTCAGGTGGACAATCTCCATCTGACGGCCTGGAATTTGAGAGGCAGATGCTAAGATCGAGAGGATTCTCGGGGGGTTTGATTGACACACTTCTCCAGAGTAGAAAACCTTCCACCACAAAAATTTATACGAGAATATGGAAGAAATTCTTACAATTCCATACATCTACCAACACATCAGAAATTCCGATACAATCTATCCTGGAATTTCTTCAAAAAGGGAGAGAACTAGGTTTAACTGTAAACACCTTAAAGGTTCATGTTTCAGCACTAGGAGCCTTCTATGGCCATAACATTGCAGGAGATAGATGGGTATCCAGATTTATCACAGCCTGCGAAAGAATAAATCCAGTTAACATACCTAGGATTCCACCCTGGGATTTAAATTAGTTTTACAAGCCCTAACAGACTCTCCGTTCGAGCCAATAGACTTAATACCCATTAAATGTCTATCACTAAAAACGGCCCTCTTGGTAGCACTGACTTCAGCTAGGAGAATCAGTGACATCCAAGCACTCTCTATAGATCCACCTTTTTTGTTAACTTTTCAGGATAAGTTAATTCTTAAACCAGACCCTTCCTACCTTCCCAAAGTAGCAAAAAAATTCCATAGGTCACAAGAAATAATCTTGCCCACTTTCTTCAGTAATCCCTCCACTCCTGAAGAACAGAAATATCACACTCTAGACGTAAAAGAGTAGTGTTAAAATACATTGAGGCTGAGTTCACACGTAGCAGAATTTCCGCGGAAATTTCCGCGGCAATTCTGCGCCTCCTGCCGCGGGTATATCGCATGCAGAATTTGCATGCATATACCCGCAGAAAACGAGCGTTTTGCAAGCATAATTAGCTTGCAGAGTGCTAGCGTTTTCCAAGCGATCTGTAGCATCGCTTGGAAAACTGTTTGACAGGTTGGTCACACTTGTCAAACATAGTGTTTGACAAGTGTGACCAACTTTTTACTATAGATGCAGCCTATGCAGCATCTATAGTAAAAGATAAAATGTTAAAAATAATAAAAAAAATAAAAAAAAAGGTTATACTCACCTGCAGACCTCAGCGGCTTCCGTTCCTAATGCTGTGTGTTCAGGACCTTCCATTGACGTAGCGGTCACGTGACCGCGACGTCATCGCAGGTCCTTCACACACACCTCGGAAGCCTCTGAGAAGGTCGGGCCGCCAGAAGGTGAGTATATCACTATTTTTTATTTTAATTCTTTTTTTTTTACCACTTATATGGTGCCCAGTCCGTGGAGGAGAGTCTCCTCTCCTCCACCCTGGGTACCAACCGCACTTGATCTGCTTACTTCCCGCATGGTGTGCACAGCCCCGTGCGGGAAGTAAGCAGATCAATGCATTCCTATGTGTGCAGAATCGCCGCGATTCCGCAATTTTAATGAACATGCTGCGTTTTTTTCTGGATTGCGATTCACCTCAGGAAAAAGATGCAGCATGTGCACAAAAAATGCGGATTGCAATCTGTTACATAGGATGCTTAATGTTAGCGTTTTTTTCGCGGTTTTATAGCGTTTATATAGTGAAAAACCACGAAAAAAACGCAAAAAATCTGCTACGTGTGCACACAGCCTGAAAGGACCAGCAACTGGCGACAGTGTAGGGCTCTGTTTATTTCCTTCCAGGGTCACAAGAAGGGTCATGGAGTAACAAAAAGCACCTTATCCCGGTGGATCAGAGAGTCTATCAGACTGGCTTATTCCGCGAGGAAAGAAAACCCTCCGGAAGGCATAACAGCACACTCTACCAGAGCGATGGCATCCTCCTGGGCAGAGAGTGGAGACGTCTCAATTGAAACTATATGTAAGGCGGCAACTTGGTCAAATCCTTCTACATTCTATAACCACTATAGGCTAGACCTATCGTCAACTTCTGACCTAGACTTTGGCAGGACTGTCCTCAGCATGGTGGTCCCCTCCCTAGGTGATGGTCTCTGAAAGATCTCCAGTGGGGTGCTGTTGTGGCGAAGAGTAAAAAGCCGGATTACTCACCGGTAATGCTCTTTTAGTGAGTCCACGACAGCACCCTCTTACATCCCTCCCTAGATTAATATAGTATATACTATTGAGTAAAAATTATTTTAATTATAAGCAAATAAGTTTGAAAAATGAAATAAATGGTATTTGCCTAATACTGGCGGTCCTCCGGGTACTCTGAAATTAAACTGAGGAGGAGAGGCGGACCACCCCCTTTTATTTCTCTGTAGGTTTCCTGTTCCTGCGGGGCGGATCCCTCTCTCCAGTGGGGTGCTGTCGTGGACTCACTAAAAGAGCATTACCAGTGAGTAATCCGGCTTTTACGGACGTAGTTTATGCGCTCATACGTCCGTAAAACTCGCCATTGTGAGGCCGGCCTGAGGGGTGCAGTTTTTCGAATGGTGTCACTTTTGGGTATTTTCGATCATATAGACCCCTCAAAGTGACTTCAAATGTGATGTGGTACCTAAAAAAAAAAAAAAATGGTGTTGTAAAAATGAGAAATCGTTGGTCAAATTTTAACCCTTAACTCGCTAATAAAAAAATTTTAGTTCCAAAATTGTGCTGATGTAAAGTAGATATGTAGGAAATGTTACTTAGTAAGTATTTTATGTGACATATCTGTGCAATTTAAGGGCATAAAAATTCAAAGTTGGAAAATTGCTAAATTTTCAAAGTTTTGCCAAATTTCCATTTTTTTCACAAATAAACATAAGTCATATCAAATAAATTTTACCACTAACATGAAGTACAATACGTCACGAGAAAACAATGTCAGAATCACTGGGATCCACTGAAGCATTCCAGAGTTATAACCTCATAAAGGGACAGTGGTCAGAATTGTAAAAATTGGCCTGGTCATTAACATGCAAACCACCCTTGGGGGTTAAATTGGCTGCACGGGCTATTCAATCAATTAAAAAGGTATGGAGCTGACTCCAGGCATGGCATTTACAGTTGGAAGCTGTTGCTGTGAAGCCACAACATGAAGTCAATGGAGCTCCTAATGGAAATAAACAGGCCATAACTAGGCTGTAAAAAAAATTCAGAAAAAAAATCTACTATATAATTGTCTAAGAGTCACTTCCGTCTTTCTGTCTGTCCTTCTGTCTGTCTGTCTTGCTTTCTGTCACGGATATTCATTGGTCGTGGCTTCTGTCTGTCATGAAATCCAAGTCGCTGATTGGTCTCGCCAGCTGCCTGTCATGGCTGACACGGCGACCAATCAACGACGGCCACAGTCCGATTAGTCCCTCCCTACTCCCCTGCAGTCAGTGCCTGGCACCAGCTCCATATTCCCTGCAGTCACCGCTCACACAGGGTTAATGCCAGCAGTAACGGACCGCGTTATGCCGCAGGTAACTCACTACGTTACTGCCGCTATTAACCCTGTGTGACCAAGTTTTTACTATTGATGCTGCCTATGCAGCGTCAATAGTAAAAACATCTAATGTTAAAAAAAATAAAAAATCATTATATACTCACCTTCCGCCGCCTTTCCCGCTCCTCGCGACGCTCCGGTGACCGATCCATGCAAGCGGCAGGTTCCGGTGGCAAGGATGGTCTGCAAGAAGGACCTGCCATGACATCACGGTCATGTGACCGCGACGTCATCACAAGTCCTGCACGCCTGCGCGAGAAGGACCTGCCGTGACGTCACGGTCATGTGACCGCGACACGGTCATGTGACAGTGACGTAATCACAGGTCCTGCGCGCCTGCGCGAGGAGGCGCAGAACTACAAGGGGCCCTCGGAAGGTGAGTATATGTTTATTTTTTAACCTGTGACATACGTGGCTGGGCAATATACTACGTGACTGGCCAATATACTACATGGCTCTGTGCTGTATACTACGTCGCTGTGCAATACACTATGTGGCTCTGTGCTGTATACTACGTCACTGGGCAATATACTACGTAACTGGGCAATATACTACGTGGCTGGGCAATATACTATGTAACTGGGCAATATACTACGTGGCTCTGTGCTGTATACTACGTCGCTGTGCAATATACTACGTGACTGGCCAATATACTACGTGGCTGGGAAATATACTACGTGGCTCTGTGCTGTATACTACGTCGCTGTGCAATATATTATATGGCACTGTGCTGTATACTACATCACTGGGCAATATACTATGTTACTGGGCAATATATTACGTGGCTGGGCAATATACTACGTCACTGGGCAATATACTACGTCACTGGGCAATATACTACGTGGCTCTGTGCTGTATACTACGTCGCTGTGCAATATACTACGTGGCTCTGTGCTTTATACTACGTCACTGGGCAATATACTACGTTACTGGGCAATATACTATGTGGCTGGGCAATACACTACGTCACTGGGCAATATGTTATGGACCTGGTGGTTAGGTGCACCTGGAATGACCTGATGGTTAAACTAGAAGACAGGACGAGCTCTGGGAAGTGGGAACTCTGCTGACCGCAAATCCTAATCCTATAACACACACACTAGAAATAGCTGTGGAGCGTACCTAACTCTCCCTAGACGCCTCTTCACAGCCTAAGAGCTAACTACCCCTAAAGATAGGAAAATAAGCCTTACCTTGCCTCAGAGAAAATTCCCCAAAGGTAAAGGCAGCCCCCCACATATATTAACTGTGAGTTAAGAGGAAAGTCACAAACACAGGGATGAAACAGGTTTCAGCAAAGGAGGCCAGACTTACTAGATAGACTGAGGATAGGAAAGGGATCTATGCGGTCAGCACAAAAAACTACAAAAAGCCACGCAGAGTGTGCAAAAAGACCCCCGCACTGACTCACGGTGCGGAGGTGCCACTCTGCAACCCAGAGCTTCCAGCTAGCAAGGCAATATCATGTTAGCAAGCTGGACTAGAACTTAGCAAGTACTAAGAAATATATTCAGTACACAATGAACAACAAATGAACTAGCAGGGACTTAGCTTCTGCTGGAGTAGACAGGTCATCAGAAAGATCCGAGAGAGATCTGAACCAGTGCTAATACATTGACAGCTGGCATGGAGTAACGATCTGAGTGGAGTTAAATAGAGAAGCCAACCCAGCCGCAAACGAGGGCAGCTGAGGAAGCAACCTCAGAACCAGCAGTTCCACTCACAGCCACCAGAGGGAGTCCATGGACAGAACTCGCCGAAGTATCATTCATGAGCACAGGAGGGAGTTCAAGAACGGAATTCACAACAGTACCCCCCCCCTTGAGGAGGGGTCACCGAACCCTCACCAGAGCCCCCAGGCCGATCAGGACGAGCCAAATGAAAGGCACGAACCAACTCGGCCGCATGGACATCGGAGGCAAAAACCCAGGAATTATCCTCCTGACCATAGCCCTTCCATTTGACCAGGTACTGAAGTTTCCGTCTCGAAATACGAGAATCCAAAATCTTCTCCACCACATACTCCAACTCCCCCTCGACCAACACCGGAGCAGGAGGGTCAACGGAGGGAATCATAGGCGCCACATATCTCCGCAACAACGACCTATGGAACACATTATGGATGGCAAAAGAAGCTGGAAGGGCCAAACGAAACGACACAGGATTGAGAATTTCAGAAATCTTATAAGGACCAATGAAACGAGGCTTAAACTTAGGAGAAGAAACCTTCATAGGGACATGACGAGATGACAACCAAACCAAATCCCCAACACGAAGTCGGGGACCAACACAGCGACGGCGGTTGGCGAAACGTCGAGCCTTCTCCTGGGACAATGTCAAATTGTCCACTACATGAGTCCAAATTTGCTGCAACCTGTCCACCACAGAATCCACACCAGGACAGTCCGAAGGCTCAACCTGCCCTGAAGAAAAATGAGGATGAAAACCGGAATTACAAAAAAAAGGCGAAACCAAGGTAGCTGAACTGGCCCGATTATTAAGGGCGAACTCAGCCAATGGCAAGAAGGTCACCCAATCATCCTGATCAGCAGAAACAAAGCATCTCAGATAGGTCTCCAAAGTCTGATTAGTTCGTTCGGTTTGGCCATTTGTCTGAGGATGGAAAGCCGAAGAAAAAGACAAATCAATGCCCATCTTAGCACAAAAGGACCGCCAAAACCTTGAAACAAACTGGGAACCTATGTCCGACACGATGTTCTCCGGAATGCCATGCAAACGAACCACATGCTGGAAAAATAGTGGAACCAAATCAGAGGAGGAAGGCAATTTAGGCAAGGGTACCAAATGGACCATCTTTGAGAAGCGATCACAAACCACCCAGATGACCGACATCCTTTGAGAGACAGGGAGATCTGAAATAAAATCCATGGAAACATGCATCCAAGGCCTTTTCGGGACTGGCAAGGGCAAAAGTAACCCACTGGCACGAGAACAGCAGGGCTTGGCCCAAGCACAAGTCCCACAAGACTGCACAAAAGAACGCACATCCCGTGACAAGGAAGGCCACTAAAAGGACCTAGCCACCAAATCTCTGGTACCAAAAATCCCAGGATGACCAGCCAACACCGAACAATGAACCTCAGAGATAACTCTACTAGTCCATCTATCAGGGACAAACAGTTTTTCTGCTGGACAACGGTCAGATTTATCAGCCTGAAACTCCTGCAGTGCCCGCCGCAAATCAGGTGAGATGGCAGACAGAATTACCCCCTCTTGGAGAATACCAGCCGGCTCAGGAACTCCCGGGGAATCAGGCACAAAACTCCTTGAAAGGGAATCGGCCTTCACATTCTTAGAACCCGGAAGGTATGAAACCACAAAATTGAAACGGAAGAAAAACAGCGACCATCGAGCCTGTCTAGGATTCAACCGCTTAGCAGACTCTAGATAAGTCAGATTTTTGTGATCCGTTAAGACCACCACGCGATGCTTGGCTCCCTCAAGCCAATGTCACCACTCCTCGAACGCCCACTTCATAGCCAACAACTCCCGATTGCCAACATCATAATTACGCTCAGCAGGCGAAAACTTTCTAGAAAAGAAAGCACATGGCTTCATCACAGAGCCATCAGAAGATCTTTGAGACAAAACAGCCCCTGCTCCAATCTCAGAAGCATCAACCTCGACCTGAAAAGGGAGCGAAACATCTGGCTGACACAACACAGGGGCCGAAGAGAAACGACGTTTCAACTCCCGAAAAGCCTCAACGGCCGCAGAGGACCAATTCACCACATCAGCACCTTTCTTGGTCAAATCAGTCAACGGTTTAAGAACACTAGAAAAATTAGCGATGAAGCGACGGTAAAAATTAGCAAAGCCCAAGAATTTCTGAAGGCTCTTCACAGATGTAGGCTGAGTCCAAACATAAATGGCCTGAACTTTAACAGGATCCATCTCGATAGTAGAAGGGGAAAAAATGAATCCCAAAAAGGAAACCTTATGAACTCCGAAGAGACATTTAGACCCCTTCACAAACAAAGAATTAGCACGAAGAACCTGGAACACCATTCTGACCTGCTTCACATGAGACTCCCAATCATCCAAAAAGACCAAAATATCATCCAAATATACAATAATGAATCTATCCAAATACTTTTGGAAGATGTCATGCATAAAGGACTGAAACACAGATGGAGCATTAGAAAGCCAGAATTGCATCACCAGGTACTCAAAATGGCCCTCGGGCGTATTAAATGCCGTTTTCCATTCATCGCCCTGTTTAATACGCACCAGATTATACGCCCCTCGAAGATCTATCTTGGTGAACCAACGAGCCCCCTTAATCCGAGCAAACAAATCAGACAGTAGAGGCAAAGGGTACTGAAATTTGACCGTGATTTTATTGAGAAGGCGGAAATCTATACAAGGTCTCAGAGAACCATCCTTCTTGGCCACAAAAAAGAACCCTGCTCCCAACGATGAGGACGATGGGCGAATATTCCCTTTCTCCAAGGACTCCTTTATATAACTCCGCATAGCGGCGTGTTCCGGCACAGATAAATTGAAAAGTCGTCCCTTAGGAAATTTACTACCAGGAATCAAATTAATAGCACAATCACAATCCCCATGAGGAGGTAGGGCACTGGATTTGGGCTCATCGAATACATCTCGGTAATCCGACAAAAACTCAGGGACTTCAGAAGGAGTAGAAGGAGAAATTGACAACAACGGAACGTCACCATGTACCCCTTGACAACCCCAACTGGACACAGACATTGATTTCCAATCCAATACTGGATTATGGACCTGTAGCCATGGCAAACCCAACACGACCACATCATGCAAATTATGCAACACCAAAAAGCGAACATCTCCCTGATGTGCAGGAGCCATGCACATGGTCAACTGAGTCCAGTACTGAGGCTTATTCTTGGCCAAAGGCGTAGCATCAATTCCCCTTAATGGAATAGGATACTGCAAGGGCTCCAAGAAAAAACCACAGCGCCTGGCAAACTCCAAGTCCATCAATTTCAGGGCAGCGCCTGAGTCCACAAATGCCATAACAGAGTAGGACGACAAAGAGCAAATCAGAGTAACTGACAAAAGAAATTTAGGCTGTACAGTACCAATGGTGACGGACCTAGCAAACCGCTTAGTGCGCTTAGGATAATCAGAGATAGCATGAGTGGGGTCACCACAGTAAAAACACAGCCCATTCTGACGTCTGTGTTCTTGCCGTTCAGCTCTGGTCAAAGTCCTATCACATTGCATAGGCTCAGGCCTCTGCTCAGAGGACACCGCCAAATGGCGCACAACCTTGCGTTCACGCAAGCGCCGATCGATCTGAATGGTCAAGGACATTGATTCATTCAGACCAGCAGGCGTGGGAAACCCCACCATAACATCCTTAAGGGCTTCAGAAAGACCTTTTCTGAAAATTGCTGCAAGGGCACACTCATTCCATTGAGTAAGCACAGACCACTTTCTAAACTTCTGGCAATATACCTCCGCTTCATCCTGACCTTGACACAAAGCTAGCAAGATTTTCTCAGCCTGATCCACAGAGTTAGGTTCGTCATAAAGCAATCCAAGCGCCAGAAAAAACGCATCTACATTAAGCAATGCAGGATCTCCTGGCGCAAGGGAGAATGCCCAGTCTTGTGGGTCGCCACGTAACAAAGAAATAATGATTTTTACTTGCTGAATGGGGTCACCAGAGGAGCGGGGTTTCAAAGCAAGAAACAGTTTACAATTATTTTTGAAATTCAGAAATTGAGATCTATCTCCAAAAAACAAATCAGGAATTGGAATTATAGGCTCTAACATAGGATTCTGAACTACATAATCTTGAATGCTTTGTACCCTCGCAGTGAGGTGATCAACACAAGAGGACAGACCTTGAATGTCCATAACTACACCCGAGTCCTGAACCACCCAGAGGTTAAGGGGAAAAGAAAGACAAAACACACTGCAGAGAAAAAAAAATGGTCTCAGAACTTCTCTTATCCCTCTATTGAGATGCATTAACACTTTGTGGGCCAGCTGTACTGTTATGGACCTGGTGGTTAGGTGCACCTGGAATGACCTGATGGTTAAACTAGAAGACAGGATGAGCTCTGGGAAGTGGGAACTCTGCTGACCGCAAATCCTAATCCTATAACACACACACTAGAAATAGCTGTGGAGCGTACCTGTTGTGAATTTGGATTCTGGGCTCCCCCGGTGGCTACTGGTGGAATTGAACTGGTGTCTTCATCTTCTCTGTTCACCTGTTCCCATCAAGATGTGGGAGTCGCTATATAACCTTGCTGCTCTGTTAGTTGCTTGCCGGTCAACAATGTTATCAGAAGCCTCTCTGTGCTTGTTCCTGCTCCTAGACAACTACTAGATAAGTTGGACTCTTGTCCATGTTTGTTTTTGCATTTTTGTTCCAGTTCACAGCTGTAGTTTCGTTACTGTGTCTGGAAAGCTCTTGTGAACAGGAATTGCCACTCTGGTGTTATGAGTTAATGCCAGAGTTTTAAAGTAATTTCTGGATGGTGTTTTGATAGGGTTTTTAGCTGACCATGAAAGTGTCCTTTCTGTCTTCTGCTATGTAGTAAGTGGACCTCAAATTTGCTAAACCTATTTTCATACTACGTTTGTTATTTCATCTTGATTCACCGCCAATACATGTGGGGGGCCTCTGTCTCCTTTCGGGGTATTTCTCTAGAGGTGAGCTAGGACTAATATTTTCCTCTGCTAGCTTTATTTAGTCCTCCGGCTGGTGCTGGGCATCTAGAATCAACGTAGGCATGCTACCCGGCCACTGCTAGTTGTGCGTTAGGTTTAGTTCATGGTCAGCTCAGTTTCCATCTTCCAAGAGCTAGTTCCTATATATGCTGATGCTATGATCTCTTGCCATTGAGATCATGACAGTTTGACCGGCCCACTAAAGGGTTAAAATCCTTGGCTGAGAAAGGAGAGAAATAAGTAGTCTGCTGAAATTTTTTTTTTTTTCTCTCCTTTGAATGGCTCTGTGTTCACCTGTTTGCAATGGATCTTCAGAGTGTAACTGCAGGTTTGAATAATCTCGCCACGAAGGTACAAAATTTGCAAGATTTTGTTTGTCATGCACCTGTATCTGAGCCGAGAATTCCTTTGCCGGAATTTTTCTCGGGGAATAGATCTGGGTTTCAGAATTTTCGAAATAATTGCAAATTATTTTTGTCCCTGAAATCTCGCTCTGCCGGAGATCCTGCACAGCAGGTCAGGATTGTGATTTCCTTGCTCCGGGGCGACCCTCAAGACTGGGCTTTTTCATTGACACCAGGGGATCCTGCGTTGCTCAATGTGGATGCGTTTTTTCTGGCCTTGGGGTTGCTTTATGACGAACCTCATTTGGAGCTTCAGGCAGAAAAAACTTTGATGTCCCTATCTCAGGGGCAAGATGAAGCGGAAATTTACTGCCAAAGATTCCGTAAATGGTCTGTGCTTACTCAGTGGAATGAGTGCGCCCTGGCGGCGACTTTCAGAGAGGGTCTCTCTGATGCCATTAAGGATGTTATGGTGGGGTTCCCTGTGCCTGCGGGTCTGAATGAGTCCATGACAATGGCTATTCAGATCGATAGGCGTTTGCGGGAGCGCAAACCAGTGCACCATCTGGCGGTGTCCACTGAGAAATCGCCAGAGAGTATGCAGTGTGATAGAATTCTGTCCCGAAGCGAGCGGCAGAATTTTAGACGGAAAAATGGGTTGTGTTTCTATTGTGGTGATTCTACTCATGTTATATCAGCATGCTCTAAGCGCACTAAAAAGCTTGGTAAATCTGTTTCCATTTGCACCTTACCGTCTAAGTTTATTCTATCTGTGACCCTGATTTGCTCTTTGTCATCTATTACCACGGACGCCTATGTCGACTCTGGCGCCGCTTTGAGTCTTATGGATTGGTCCTTTGCCAAACGCTGTGGGTATGATTTAGAGCCTTTGGAGACTCCTATTCCTCTGAAGGGGATTGACTCCACCCCATTGGCTAATAATAAACCACAATACTGGACACAAGTAACTATGCGTATTAATCCGGATCACCAGGAGATTATTCGCTTTCTGGTGCTGTATAATCTACATGATGATTTGGTGCTAGGATTGCCTTGGCTGCAATCTCACAACCCAGTTCTCGACTGGAAAGCTATGTCTGTGTTGAGCTGGGGATGTAAGGGGGCTCATGGGGATGTACCTGTGGTTTCCATTTCATCATCTATTCCCTCTGAAATTCCTGAGTTCCTGTCTGACTATCGTGACGTCTTTGAAGAATCCAAGCTTGGTTCGTTACCTCCGCACCGAGAGTGCGATTGTGCCATAGATTTAATCCCGGGTAGTAAATACCCAAAGGGTCGTTTATTTAATCTGTCTGTGCCTGAACATGCTGCTATGCGTGAATATATAAAGGAGTCCTTGGAAAAGGGACATATTCGTCCATCGTCATCTCCCTTAGGAGCCGGTTTTTTCTTTGTGTCAAAAAAAGACGGCTCTTTGAGACCATGTATTGATTATCGGCTTTTGAATAAAATCACTGTTAAATATCAATACCCATTGCCGTTGCTGACTGATTTGTTTGCTCGCATAAAGGGGGCCAAGTGGTTCTCTAAGATTGACCTTCGTGGGGCGTATAATTTGGTGCGAATCAGGCAGGGGGATGAGTGGAAAACCGCATTTAATACGCCCGAGGGCCACTTTGAGTATTTAGTGATGCCTTTTGGTCTTTCAAATGCTCCGTCAGTTTTCCAGTCCTTTATGCATGATATTTTTCGCGATTATTTGGATAAATTTATGATTGTGTATCTGGATGATATTCTGATTTTTTCGGATGACTGGGACTCTCATGTCCAGCAAGTCAGGAGGGTTTTTCAGGTTTTGCGGTCTAATTCTTTGTGTGTGAAGGGTTCTAAGTGTGTTTTTGGGGTACAGAGGATTTCCTTTTTGGGATATATTTTTTCCCCCTCTTCCATTGAAATGGATCCTGTCAAGGTTCAAGCTATTTGTGATTGGACGCAGCCCTCTTCTCTTAAGAGTCTTCAGAAATTTTTGGGCTTTGCTAACTTTTATCGTCGATTTATTGCTGGTTTTTCGGATATTGCTAAGCCATTGACCGATTTGACTAAGAAGGGTGCTGATGTTGCTGATTGGTCCCCTGATGCTGTGGAGGCCTTTCGGGAGCTTAAGCGCCGTTTTTCCTCTGCCCCTGTGTTGCGTCAGCCTGATGTTGCTCTACCTTTTCAGGTTGAGGTCGACGCTTCTGAGATCGGAGCTGGGGCAGTGTTGTCGCAGAAAAGTTCTGACTGCTCCGTGATGAGGCCTTGTGCCTTCTTTTCCCGTAAATTTTCGCCCGCTGAGCGGAATTATGATGTTGGGAATCGGGAGCTTTTGGCCATGAAGTGGGCTTTTGAGGAGTGGCGCCATTGGCTTGAGGGGGCCAGACATCAGGTGGTGGTATTGACTGACCACAAAAATTTGATTTATCTTGAGACCGCCAGGCGCCTGAATCCTAGACAGGCGCGCTGGTCATTATTTTTCTCTCGGTTTAATTTTGTGGTGTCATACCTACCGGGTTCTAAGAATGTTAAGGCGGATGCCCTTTCTAGGAGTTTTGAGCCTGACTCGCCTGGTAACTCTGAGCCCACAGGTATCCTTAAGGATGGAGTGGTATTGTCAGCCGTTTCTCCAGACCTGCGGCGGGCCTTGCAGGAGTTTCAGGCGGATAGACCTGATCGTTGCCCACCTGATAAACTGTTTGTTCCTGATGATTGGACCAGTAGAGTCATCTCTGAGGTTCATTCTTCTGCGTTGGCAGGT
This sequence comes from Ranitomeya variabilis, assembly GCF_051348905.1. Classification (NCBI taxonomy): domain Eukaryota; kingdom Metazoa; phylum Chordata; class Amphibia; order Anura; family Dendrobatidae; genus Ranitomeya; species Ranitomeya variabilis. The sequence continues at coordinate 524,319,184 of NC_135232.1, forward strand.
CATCCTGGCATTTTTGGTACCAGGGATTTGGTGGCAAGGTCCTTCTGGTGGCCTTCCCTGTCACGAGATGTGCGAGGCTTTGTGCAGTCTTGTGACGTTTGTGCTCGGGCCAAGCCTTGTTGTTCTCGGGCTAGTGGATTGTTGTTGCCCTTGCCTATTCCTAAGAGGCCTTGGACGCACATCTCGATGGATTTTATTTCAGATCTGCCTGTTTCTCAGAAGATGTCTGTCATCTGGGTGGTGTGTGACCGTTTCTCTAAGATGGTCCATTTGGTTCCTCTGCCCAAGTTGCCTTCTTCTTCCGAGTTGGTTCCTCTGTTTTTTCAAAATGTTGTTCGTTTGCATGGTATTCCTGAGAATATCGTTTCTGACAGAGGGACCCAATTCGTGTCTAGATTTTGGCGGGCATTCTGTGCTAGGATGGGCATAGATTTATCTTTTTCGTCCGCTTTCCATCCTCAGACGAATGGCCAGACTGAGCGGATTAATCAGACCCTGGAGACATATCTGAGGTGTTTTGTGTCTGCTGACCAGGATGATTGGGTTGCTTTTTTGCCATTGGCGGAGTTCGCTCTCAATAATCGGGCCAGCTCTGCCACTTTGGTGTCCCCGTTTTTCTGTAATTCGGGGTTTCATCCTCGATTTTCCTCTGGTCAGGTGGAATCTTCGGATTGTCCTGGAGTGGATGCTGTGGTGGAGAGATTGCATCAGATCTGGGGGCAGGTGGTGGACAATTTGAGGTTGTCCCAGGAGAAGACTCAGCTTTTTGCTAACCGCCGTCGTCGTGTTGGTCCTCGTCTTCGTGTTGGGGACTTGGTGTGGTTGTCTTCTCGTTTTGTCCCTATGAGGGTCTCTTCTCCTAAGTTTAAGCCTCGGTTCATCGGCCCGTATAAGATATTGGAGATTCTTAACCCTGTTTCCTTCCGTTTGGACCTCCCTGCATCCTTTTCTATTCATAACGTTTTTCATCGGTCATTATTGCGCAGGTATGAGGTACCGGTTGTGCCTTCCGTTGAGCCTCCTGCTCCGGTGTTGGTTGAGGGTGAGTTGGAGTACGTTGTGGAGAAAATCTTAGACTCTCGTGTTTCCAGACGGAGACTCCAGTATCTGGTCAAGTGGAAGGGATACGGCCAGGAGGATAATTCTTGGGTGAATGCATCTGATGTTCATGCCTCTGATCTGGTTCGTGCCTTTCATAGGGCCCATCCTGATCGCCCTGGTGGTTCTGGTGAGGGTTCGGTGCCCCCTCCTTGAGGGGGGGGTACTGTTGTGAATTTGGATTCTGGGCTCCCCCGGTGGCTACTGGTGGAATTGAACTGGTGTCTTCATCTTCTCTGTTCACCTGTTCCCATCAAGATGTGGGAGTCGCTATATAACCTTGCTGCTCTGTTAGTTGCTTGCCGGTCAACAATGTTATCAGAAGCCTCTCTGTGCTTGTTCCTGCTCCTAGACAACTACTAGATAAGTTGGACTCTTGTCCATGTTTGTTTTTGCATTTTTGTTCCAGTTCACAGCTGTAGTTTCGTTACTGTGTCTGGAAAGCTCTTGTGAACAGGAATTGCCACTCTGGTGTTATGAGTTAATGCCAGAGTTTTAAAGTAATTTCTGGATGGTGTTTTGATAGGGTTTTTAGCTGACCATGAAAGTGTCCTTTCTGTCTTCTGCTATGTAGTAAGTGGACCTCAAATTTGCTAAACCTATTTTCATACTACGTTTGTTATTTCATCTTGATTCACCGCCAATACATGTGGGGGGCCTCTGTCTCCTTTCGGGGTATTTCTCTAGAGGTGAGCTAGGACTAATATTTTCCTCTGCTAGCTTTATTTAGTCCTCCGGCTGGTGCTGGGCATCTAGAATCAACGTAGGCATGCTACCCGGCCACTGCTAGTTGTGCGTTAGGTTTAGTTCATGGTCAGCTCAGTTTCCATCTTCCAAGAGCTAGTTCCTATATATGCTGATGCTATGATCTCTTGCCATTGAGATCATGACACGTACCTAACTCTCCCTAGACGCCTCTTCACAGCCTAAGAGCTAACTACCCCTAAAGATAGGAAAATAAGCCTTACCTTGCCTCAGAGAAAATTCCCCAAAGGTAAAGGCAGCCCCCCACATATATTAACTGTGAGTTAAGAGGAAAGTCACAAACACAGGGATGAAACAGGTTTCAGCAAAGGAGGCCAGACTTACTAGATAGACTGAGGATAGGAAAGGGATCTATGCGGTCAGCACAAAAAACTACAAAAAGCCACGCAGAGTGTGCAAAAAGACCCCCGCACCGACTCACGGTGCGGAGGTGCCACTCTGCAACCCAGAGCTTCCAGCTAGCAAGGCAATATCATGTTAGCAAGCTGGACTAGAACTTAGCAAGTACAAATAAATATATTCAGTACACAATGAACAACAAATGAACTAGCAGGGACTTAGCTTCTGCTGGAGTAGACAGGTCATCAGAAAGATCCGAGAGAGATCTGAACCAGTGCTAATACATTGACAGCTGGCATGGAGTAACGATCTGAGTGGAGTTAAATAGAGAAGCCAACCCAGCCGCAAACGAGGGCAGCTGAGGAAGCAACCTCAGAACCAGCAGTTCCACTCACAGCCACCAGAGGGAGTCCATGGACAGAACTCGCCGAAGTATCATTCATGACCACAGGAGGGAGTTCAAGAACGGAATTCACAACAGCAATATACTACGTGGGCTGGGCAATATACTACGTGGACATGCATATTCTAGAATACCCGATACGTTAGAATCGGGCCACCATCTAGTAAGACATATTAGGAGTGGCCAGAGCAACAGTTTGGTACATTCTCAAAAAAAACCCACAAACACACTGGTGAATGGGAATGCAAAAAGACCTAGTCAATCACAGAAGACAATGATTAATCACAGAATCCTTTCCATGGTGAAGACTGTTGTGGATTCTGTTTTTGGGCTCCCTCTGGTGGTTACAACTGGTACTGGGTGACTTTGGTGGGTTGCGGCCTCTGGTTTCCACCTGTCCATCTGAGGCTGGGTGTTTCCTATTTAACCTGGCTTTCCTGTCATTCCCTTGCCGGCTATCAATGTACTCAGATGTGCTCAGTTTGGTTCCTGACTACCTGCTCCCAGATCTCTCAGGATAAGCTAAGTTCTGTTTTTCAGTTGTTTGGTTTTTTGTCCAGCTTGCTAATTATGACTCTATGCTAGCTGGTAGCTCTAGTGGGCTGAGGTTCTCCCCATGTGCCATGAGTTGGCACATGGGTTCTTGTAATCTCAGGATGGTTTTTGATTAGGGTTTTTTGCTGACCGCTCAGACCCCTTTTGTATCATTCTGCTTTCTAGTTATAGCGGGCCTCATTTTTGCTAAATCTATTTTCATCTCTATGTGCGTGCCTTCCTCTCATTTCACCGTCAATACATGTGGGGGGCAACTATACCTTTTGGGGTTCATTCCTCTGGAGGCAAGCTAGGTCTTTATTTCCTCTGCAGTGCTAGTTAGCTCTTAGGCTGGCGCGTGGCGTCTAGAATCAACGTAGGCACGCTCCCTGGCTATTTCGAGTTGTGTTTGTCAGGAGTAGGGCAGCGGTCAGCCCAGGTTCCATCACCCTAGAGCTCGTCCGTTATTTATGTTATTTTGCTTGTCCAGTGCGATCCCCAGCCATTGGGATCCATGACAGTATAGCTGGCCAACAAAGTGTTAATTGTTTGGGCTGAAGCAGGAGAAAAAGAAGTGTTTAAGGGAATTTTTTTTTTTTTTTCCCTCAGAGTTTTGCTGCCTAGCCCTTAATTGCTGTCTAGCTGCTTCTTACCTCCTTTTAACCCTTGAATGGCTCTGACCTTAGCTGTTTAACATGGATGTCCAGAGTTTGGCTTCCAGCCTGAATATTCTTGCTGCAAAAGTTCAAAACATACAGGATTTTGTTGTTCACACTCCCATGTCTGAACCTAGAATTCCTATCCCAGAGTTTTTTTCTGGAGATAGATCTACCTTCCTGAATTTCAGGAACAATTGCAAATTGTTTCTTTCTTTGAAATCTCGCTCCTCTGGAGACCCTGCTCAGCAGGTCAAGATTGTAATATCTTTCCTGCGGGGCGACCCTCAGAATTGGGCATTTGCATTGGCACCAGGGGATCCTGCATTGCTCAGTGTGGATGCGTTTTTTCTGGCACTGGGATTGCTCTATGAGGAACCTAACCTGGAGATTCAGGCTGAAAAGGCTTTATTAGCCCTCTCTCAGGGGCAAGATGAAGCGGAAGTATATTGTCAAAAATTTCGGAAATGGTCGGTGCTTACTCAGTGGAATGAGTGCGCCCTGGCTGCAAACTTCAGAGATGGTCTTTCTGAGGCCATTAAGGATATTATGGTGGGGTTCCCTGCGCCTACAGGTCTGAATGAGTCTATGACTATGGCCATTCAGATTGATCGGCATTTACGGGAGCGCAAACCTGTGCACCAGTTGGTGGTGTCTTCTGAACAGGCACCTGAGACTATGCAATGTGATAGAATTCAGTCCAGAAGTGAACGGCAAAATTATAGGCGGAAAAATGGATTGTGTTTTTATTGTGGTGATTCAGCTCATGTTATATCAGCATGCTCTAAACGCACAAAAAAGGTTGATAAATCTTTTGCCATTAGTACTCTGCAGTCTAAGTTCATTTTGTCTGTAACTCTGATTTGTTCACTTTCATCCATTTCCGTTGATGCCTATGTGGATTCGGGCGCTGCCCTGAGTCTTATGGATTGGTCATTTGCCAAACGCTGCGGTTTTAGTCTGGAGCCTCTGGAAGTTCCTATTCCTTTGAAGGGAATTGACTCTACACCATTGGCTATGAATAAACCGCAGTACTGGACACAACTGACCATGCGCATGACTCCCGTTCATCAGGAGGTGATTCGCTTCCTTGTACTGTATAATTTACATGATGTACTAGTGCTTGGTCTGCCATGGTTACAAACTCATAATCCAGTCCTGGATTGGAAAACAATGTCTGTGTTAAGCTGGGGATGTCAGGGGGTTCATGATAATGCACCTCTGATTTCAATCGCTTCATCTACTCCTTCTGAGGTTCCTGCGTTTTTGTCTGACTATCGGGATGTTTTTGAGGAGCCTAAGCTCAATTCGCTCCCTCCTCATAGGGATTGTGACTGTGCTATAGAATTAATTCCTGGCAGTAAGTTCCCTAAGGGTCGTTTATTTAATCTGTCAGTGCCAGAGCATACTGCTATGCGGAATTATATTAAGGAGTCCTTGGAAAAGGGACATATTCGTCCATCTTCGTCCCCTCTGGGAGCAGGTTTTTTTTTCGTGGCTAAAAAGGACGGTTCCCTGAGGCCTTGTATAGATTATCGCCTTCTGAATAAGATTACAGTCAAATATCAGTATCCATTGCCATTATTGACTGATTTGTTTGCTCGCATTAAGGGGGCTAGGTGGTTCACTAAGATAGATCTTCGCGGTGCGTATAATCTTGTGCGGATAAAGCAGGGTGATGAGTGGAAAACCGCATTTAATACGCCTGAGGGCCATTTTGAGTATTTGGTAATGCCTTTTGGACTTTCTAATGCTCCTTCAGTCTTTCAGTCCTTTATGCACAATATTTTCCGTGAATATCTGGATAAGTTTATGATTGTGTATTTGGATGATATTTTGGTGTTTTCTGATGACTGGGAGTCTCATGTTCTACAGGTCAGGAAGGTGTTTCAAGTCCTGCGGGCCAATTCTCTGTTTGTGAAGGGCTCAAAATGTCTCTTCGGAGTCCAGAAGATTTCTTTTTTGGGGTACATTTTTTCTCCTTCTACTATTGAGATGGATCCCGTCAAGGTTGAGGCGATTTGTGACTGGACACAACCTACATCTGTTAAGAGTCTTCAGAAGTTTTTGGGTTTTGCTAATTTTTATCGTCGGTTCATTACTAATTTTTCCAGTGTTGTTAAACCTTTGACTGATTTGACTAAAAAGGGTGCTGATGTTGCTAATTGGTCTCCTACGGCTGTGGAGGCCTTTCAGGAACTTAAGCGCCGGTTTTCTTCTGCTCCTGTGTTATGTCAACCAGAAGTTTCACTTCCTTTTCAGGTTGAGGTTGATGCTTCCGAGATTGCCAGGCTACGGCTGCTCACAGACTACAGGGCGAGCTGCAGTCACACGGAGACCGTGCAGACAGCCGTAAACGGCGCTGCAAGGCCCAAAAACCCTCCTCTACTTTATCCTATGTAGTGTTTTTCCACAAATTAGCTGGAGACGGGTGGAAAGACACTAATAGGATTTTTTAAAATAAATTAGCAGCAGACTACACTACTTTGAAAAAAAAGAAAATTGATTTGGCGGTATGACGCAGTGAAAAACCCTGAGCTGGAGACAACCAGGCTATAGCTGCTCACAGATTACAGGGCGAGCTGCAGTCACACGGAGACCGTGCAGACAGCCGTAAACGAGATGTGGCTTATTGTAGCTACCTCTTGCTGGGAGAAGCATTTTTCTTTCCCCTGATGAACCCTGGCTTACTGTCCTTGGGGGAAACGGGTCGGGATGGGCAACTAAATCAGATGAGTACATCCTCTAACTTTATCTTTCTGATCACTATCAACTTATGGATTGCTTTATTTCCTGCATTATTTTGATATATAACTGAGGGGTGTAATTGCTATTTGAGCATAATCATGCTATTGAGCTTATGGACATGTTATTTTGATTAAGCCAGAGAGACAAACCTTATAACAATTTTGGTCTATTTTACATGTGTCCTTGTATAGGGGATTAACCCATGACAGTATGGTATTAACTCTATAACGATCGGTTTAAAGCCTGAGAAACATACAGTGAAGTCCATATATATTTGGACCGAGACAACATTTTTCTAATTTTGGTTATAGGCATTACCACAATGAATTTTAAACAAAACAATTCAGATGCAGTTGAAGTTCAGACTTTCAGCTTTCATTTGAGGGTATCCACATTAAAATTGGATGAAGGGTATATGAGTTTCAGCTCCTTAACATGTGCCACCCTGTTTTTAAAGGAACCAAAAGTAATTGAACAGATTAAATAATTTTAAATAAAATGTTCATTTCTAGTACTTGGTTGAAAACCCTTTGTTGGCAATCACTGCCTGAAGTCTTGAACTCATGGACTTCACCAGACGCTGTGTTTCCTCCTTTTTGATGCTCTGCCAAGCCTTCACTGCGGTGGTTTTCAGTTGCTGTTTGTTTGTGGGCCTTTCTGTCTGAAGTTTAGTCTTTAACAAGTGAAATGCATGCTCAATTGGGTTGAGATCAGGTGACTGACTTGGCCATTCAAGAATATTCCACTTCTTTGCTTTAATAAACTCCTGGGTTGCTTTGGCTTTATGTTTTGGGTCATTGTCTATCTGTAGTATGAAACGACGACCAATCAGTTTTGCTGCATTTGGCTGGATCTGAGCACACCGTATGTCTCTGAATACCTCAGAATTAATTCGGCTGTTTCTGTCCTGTGTCACATCAATAAACACTAGTGACCCAGAGCCACTAGCAGCCATGCATGCCCAAGCCATCACACTGCCTCTGCCTTGTTTTACAGATGATGTGGTATGCTTTGGATCATGAGCTGTACCACGCCTTCCCATACTTTTCTCTTTCCATCATTCTGGTAGAGGTTGATCTTGTTTCATCTGTCCAAAGAATGTTATTCCAGAACTGTGCTGGCTTTTTAAGATGTTTTTTAGCAAAATCCAGTCTAGCCTTTTTATTCTTGATGCTGATGAGTGGCTTGCACCGTGCAGTGAACCCTCTGTATTTACTTTCATGCAGTCTTCTCTTTATGGTAGATTTGGATATTGATACGCCGACCTCCTGGAGAGTGTTGTTCACTTGGTTGGCTGTTGTGAAGGGGTTTCTCTTCACCATGGAGATTATTCTGCGATCATCCACCACTGTTGTCTTCCGTGGGCGCCCAGGCCCATGAGTTCACCAGTGCGTTCTTTCTTTCTCAGAATGTACCAAACTGTAGGTTTTGCCACTCCTAATATTGTAGCAATTTCTCGGATGGGTTTTTTCGGTTTTCACAGCATAAGGATGGCTTGTTTCACCTGCATGGAGAGCTCCTTTGACCACATATTTACTTCACAGCAAAACCTTCCAAATGCAAGCACCACACCTCAAATCAACTCCAGGCCTTTTATCTGCTTAATTGAGAATGACAAAGGGATTGCCAACACCTGTCCATGAAACAGCCTTGGAGTCAAATGTCCAATTACTTTTGGTCCCTTTAAAAACAGGGTGGCACATGTTAAGGAGCTGAAACTCCTAAACCCTTCTTCCAATTTTAATGTGGATACCCTCAAATGAAAGCTGAAAGTGTGAACTTCAACTGCATCTGGATTATTTTGTTTAAAATTCATTGTGGTAATGTCTATAAACAAAATTAGAAAAATGTTGTCTCTGTCCAAATATATATGGACTTAACTGTACATTTTTCTCTACCTATGATATTGTTCACTAATGCACCTCATTTATGAAGTATCAGGGCTTGCAGAGGAACTAACCCTGATTTAATCTGGTACATCAACCATAAGAGAACAACTACTTATGCAGGTTTTTGACTGAGCACTTTCAAGCACATTAGCACTTTAGATAATATTTGTATTGGTGTTTATTTGTTAGTTCCCCTTTAGTGTCTCAAGGGAGAGCCGTCGTTGAGTGGGGGGCGCCTTGTTGAACTTAGGGTGCCAACCTCTGCGGTAAGGTAGGGTAAGGGAAAGCTCACCCCCTCACTAGATTACTTCTATCCTTTTAGTATTGTTAAGATTGTATTGTTAAGAATGTCATTTGTCTCTTGACCCTAATCAAAGGGTAATTTTACCTAAGAATATTTAAAGTTACATTTTAGGGGTATTATTGTTTTTGGTTTATATTCTGATTTATACTCTCTGTTAATATATTTTGGCATTTCCTGATTTTTATTCTATTCAAGAGCCAGGTATTGGCTGAGATTTCCCCCCAGGCAGGTGGAAGTAGGACAACCTTCCTCCTACCTGGGGAAGCCCATCATTTAGAGGGCTTTCGGCTCTCTGCCGAGGGCCCCCCAAACATGAAACCTTAGTTCCTTGATTTCTTCTCCTTCCAATTCCCTTGTTCCCTAAGGGGTTTGTTCAGCCTTCTTCATATGAAAGGAACTCGTGTATTAAAGGAAGAGACACATTGGGAAAGCCCTTCTTATCCACTGCTTTATCTAGGATATCATCCAGAGCCTGGTCAAAAAGATATTCCCCTTCCCCTGCACACTCTATTATTCTGCTTGGAGCTGTTTCAGGGGCCTTTCCCAGTAAAAAAAAAAATAAAAATACAGAGAGAAAGGAGGGACCCGTTTAATGTTCCAGGGGTACATTCTCCCCTGTAGGTGGGCTCGTGACCTGCCTTGCTCTACAGAATGATCCTGCTGCTTGCCCGACTGCCACTACTGTGTCCCTGGTGATGGCGCTGTTGGTGATGTTGTAATGGCAGCTGCTGCACATCCATGTTCAGGACTGCCGCAGAAATTCCACCATAACCCTTGGCACACCCCCTTTTATATCAGGATGACACAGGCCACCTCCATCCAGCCCTATACTTCTGGTCTTTGAATCCGGCGCACTGTGGGCAGGGAGCCCCAAGCCAATCCCACGCACATGCAGACTCGGATGGCCGCTGTAGCTTCCAGCGCGCTACGTCACAGGGACATGCCGAATATCTTCCCACGTCCCATGTGTGCGCAGACCCGAGCAGCCTCGCTTTCTGGCTCACTTTTTGCCAGGGTGCGCCAACAACTCACCAGGGCACCAAACATGTGCGCAGACCTGGAAGAGTCCCAGCGTGCACAGTCCTCATGTCGGCCAAAGACTTTGCCCCAAGAGGTCTCTGCCTACATGGTGTCACATCCACCTTCTGGAAGGTTTTACCTCCAGATCCTGGGTAAGTAAAGTACCACTCTCTTAGGTTCCCACAAGGACTGGAAACCAAACTGATGCGGAGGAGAGGTAACGCCCTTTTATTCTGTAGGATTCCTGTCCTTGAGTGGATACTATCTCAGATGGTGCTTTCATGGGAGAAAGGGAAAGACACAACATCCACCCAAATGAAGAACACTCAAGTCTACTATAAAGATAAGACTTCATGAGAGCAAATAGGAGAGTTCACCACAAGGTGTAAACCATTAATCAGCCTTAAAATCGTAAGGCCAAAGTAGAATTTACCAAAAACTAGTAAGAAGACAGTTCAGTATTCTCACAAAATTAGAATATCGAAAAGTTAATTTCAGTTCTTTAACACAAAGTGAAACCCATAGTATAGTCATTACAAAGAGTGGTCTATTTCAAGTGTTTATTTCAGTTAATGTTGATGATTATGGGTTACAGCCAATGAAAACCCAAAAGTCATTATTCAGTAAATTAGAATACTTTATAACACCAGCTTGAAAAATGATTTTAAAATCTGAACTGTTGGCCTACTTTTTGTATCCCTTTTGTTTTATACAGTTCAACTACCTTTTCCGGTAGATCCATTGACCACTCTTTTGCTTTCCCCATGACTCACTATCCAGAAACATCAGTGGCTGGTTGAAAGATGCAAGAGTCTGTCTGGATCCCAAAAACTCACTCAGCTTTTTATGCGCACACACACTGATTACAATCAAATAAATCACAGGTGATGTTTCCTTTAGGCCGGGATCACAGGTGCAAGAAACTCGCACGTGTCTTGCATCAAAATACATGCAGCCGCACACTACAATCCCGATGGCAGTGGCGCGTATTGAGATGCGAGACTCGTGTGAGTTTCTCGCATGTGTGATCCTAGCCTTAGTAGCCATTAAACCCCATTTGTGTCAACTTCTGTGTTATCAGGCCAAAATCACCTGGGTTTGTTAACATCTGATCAGGATCATTTGGATGTTTTGCGTTGTCATTATGAATTATAGAGAGAAAACACAGTAGTATGACAATAAATGGCTTCACCCAACCACTAGCCATGAGTGGAGAAAAAGTTTTGCGGTTATTTTCGTATTCTCTGAAAACAAAGGCCAAAACAGCAAAAATTCTGCCGGGGTATGCAATTTTTTAGCACAACTGATACACATACACACACACAAACATATACAGGTGCTTCTCACAAAATTAAGTATACATGAGGAAGGCTTTGAGCCGCTCATGATCCAAATCACATCACATCCTCTTGTAAGACATGGTGGAGGCAGTGAGATGGCAGGAGCATGCATGGCTTCCAATGGTACTGGGTCAACAGGGTTTATTGATGATGTGACTGAAGACAGAAGCAGCCGGATTAGTTTTGAAGTGTACAGGGTGGTACACATTGATTGTCTAACTCTACTGTGAAGGACCGTCCAATGACCTAAAACATACAGTGAAAGCAACCCAGGAGGTTTTTTTTTTTTTTTTAAAACACAAAAAGAAGTGAAATATTCTTCAATGACGGAGTCAATCACTACAATTCAACCCCATTAATCAGCATGTCACATGCTTCTGACAAAGCTGAAGGCAGAAAGACCCATAAACAAGCAACAACTGAAGTCAGCTGCAGTAAAGGCCTGGCAAAGCATCACAAAGGAGGAAACCCAGTATTTGGGATGCTGATGGCTTCCAGACTTCAGGCAGTCATTGTCTGCAAATAATTCTCTACAGAGTATTAAAAATGAACATTTTGATGATAAAGTTAATTTGTCCAATTGCTTTTGAGCCCCTGAAATGAGGAGGCTTTGTAGAAAAAAAAAATAGTATCATTGCATTTACATCTTCCAAAATAAAACTTGTTCCCCCCCCCCCCCCCCATTAGGTATATTTCAAGTTTACTCTGCGAATGTTGGTGTAGTTGCAATACTTTCAGCTGGAACTGGACTATACGTTGCCATGGATAGAAAGGGAAAAGTATATGGTGCTCTACGTATATCTATTCACTAGGTCACACAATACGTACTCTTGCTGTCGGGAACGATAAAAGTACAGAGGATTTTGAAAACAAAAGGATACATATTTTGATACAATTGAATTAAACACGTTTAATTAAACAAGTTTAACCATTTAATAAAGTTCATACATTCCACTAAAGAATACTTTCAAAAATACAGAGCAACACCTGTAGCTTATTCAAGTATCCTAGGAATGTAGAGAATATTACAGTATATGAGCAATAGAATTTGGTGGCAGCCATCCAGTATGCACATTTCACATGTATCCAGTCTTGGTAACCCATTTCACTAGCACACATACTAACTAATATTGGACTAACTTTACATGAGCACCAGCACTGTTTCTACTCTGATTGGTGGTGGACAGAAGTGTCAGGCTTCCTTCCTTATTTTGAAGAAAGAGGGAAAAAAAAGGGCACAGAAAGTAAATATATATTTGAGATTACAGACAAACTAATAGACAGAACAATATTATTAACGCCTTTACTCCCAAAAGTGGTTTGCACGTTAATGACCGGGCCAATTTTTACAATTCTGACCACTGTCACTTTATGAGGTAATAACTGTAATGCTTCAACGGATCCCAGTGATTCTGAGACTGTGGTTCTGTTTTTCCGTGACCTATTGTACTTCACGATAGTGATACAATTTGTGAAAAAAACTGAAATTTTGCGAAACTTTTGCAATTTTCAAAATTTGAATTTTCATGCCCTTAAATCACAGAATTATGTCACACAAAATAGTTAATAAACAACATTTCCCACATGTCTACTTTACATCGGCACAATTTTGGAACCAAAACTTTTTTTTGTTAGGAAGTTATAAGGGTTACAATTTGACCAATGATTTTTCATTTTTCCAACAAAATTTACAAAACCATTTTTTTTTTTTTTTAAAGGGACCACATCACATTTGAAGTAACTTTGAGGTGTCTATAAACCAGAAAATACCTAAAAGTGACCCCGTTTAAAAAAACTGCACCCCTCAAGGTGCTTAAAACCACATTCAAGAAGTTTATTAACCTTGTGTTTCACAGGAATTTTTGAAATGTGGGGGAAAAAAAAAAAAAAAAAACATTTAACTTTTTACACAAAAAGTTCACTTCAAATCCAAAATTTTTTTTTATTTTGACAAAGGGTAACTGGAAAAAAATGGGCTGTGTATTTTCTCCTGAGCATGCCAATACCCCCTGTAAGGGAGAAAACCACTGTTTGGGCACATGGGAGGGAGCAGCATTTGACTTTTTGAATGCAAAATTTGCTGCAACAATTGGCGGACGCCATGTCCTATTTGGAGAGCCTCTGATGTGCCTCAACGATGAAAATCCCCCCACAAGTGACACGATTTTGGACATTAGACCCCTTAGAGAACTGATCTAGGTGTTTGGCGAGCACATTGAACCCTGAGGTGCTTCACAGACATTTATAATGTTAAGCTGTGAATATAATAAAATTGCATTTTCACTACAAAAATTTTATTTAGCTCCATATTTTGCATTTTCATAAGGCTATCAGGAGAAATTGCACTACAAATTATATAGTGCAATTTCTACTGAGTACACAGATACCCCATATGAGGGAGAAAACTACTTAAGGCATAGTGCAATGCTCAGAAGCAAAAAGGCACCATATTGTTCAGATTTTGCTGGAATAATTTGAGGGTGCCATGTCACATTGATCTGGCACCTCAGAGGCTCTGCCAACAGAAACCCTCCATATATGTGAACTCCTTTTACAAACTACACCCCTAAGGAATTAATCTAGGAGTGTAGTGATCATATGGACACCACACGTGTGTCACAACTCTATACCATTGGGCAATGAAGAAAAAATAAGTACATTTTTATGACCACCAAATTTTGTTTCAGCCCCAAATTTAACATTTTCACACAAGTGGGTAAAAATGGCACCAAAATTTGTTCCACAATTTGTACTGAAAGTGGCAATACGGAGAGACTCGAGAGGAGCAGAGTGCTATTTGCCTCCTGGAGCACAGATTTTCCTAGAACAATTTGTGGACTCCATATAAACAGCCCCTAATTGCTAGAAGAGCAGAATCCCCCCCACCCCCCCCCAAATGACCTCCTTTTGGAAATTATACCCCTTTGGGAATTTATCTACAGGTGTAGTGACGATTTTGACTCCATGGGTATTTTCCAGAAACAAGCAGCAATGAATGTTGCTGAGTGAAAGTTGCAAACTGCCCTGTTGGGGATCAGTACTCTGTAGTGACCAGTACGTTGTCATCAGTCTTTTGTGCATTGAGTTGAAGCTTTTATTGGGAACATTTTACGTAATGATTGGGATCACATTTATCAGACGCTCTACGCTGACCACTTTCTTTGGGGCCTCCTTCTAAATCTAAGTGACGTGATTCAGATGACCCCCCCTTCCCCCCGAGGGATCCATTCATTAAATGAGGCAGCAGTTACTTTGGACTCCGTCTGGCATCAGTTCAGCGGTGTCCTTTTCAGAAGTACACAAAACTGTGGCAGACGGCACTTTTATGCAATCCTAAAAAGATGGACATCACCCGATCACACGTCAGATGTCGTCCACAGTGCCTCCATCTGCCTCATTATAGGGAATGTTCCATCTGAATCACATATTTCAAACATTTATACGGAAACCCTGGTATAAGCACTCCGCACAGGATAAATGTGCACCAAGAGCCTTACTGTGATCTTTGGGAGGCAGAATGAAAAAAAACAGCAGTTAAGAACTGTTTTTTATATATTTTTTTCACTGTTCCTCGTGCAGTATAAGTAATTAGGCAACATTCTTCAGGTCAATGCGATTACAGCGATACCAGATTTATAGCGGATTTTTATGTTTGGCTGCTGTCACACACTAAAAGACGCTTTTTATTGCAAAAAATAGTTTCTGAATCAGCATAGATTTTTAGAGCTATAATTTTTTCATATTTTGGCCTACAGAGTCATGTAAGGGCTTGTTTTTTGCAGGACAAGTTTTTATTGGTACTATTTTCAGACATGACATTTTTTGATCGCTTTCTATTCTGATTTTTGGGAGGCTGAATGAACAAAAAAACAACAATTCAGAATTAGATTTTTTTTTACACAAACTATTTTATAGAAAAAATAATTTTTTTGCATCTCTATTCTGAGAGCTGTAACTTCTATACTTTTCCACTGATGAAGCTGTATGGCGGCTTGTTTTTTGAGGGAGAAGATCACGTTTTCGGCAGTATCATGTTTATTTATATCCTTTTTGATGGCGTTTTATTCCACTTTTTGCTCAGCAGTATGGTTATAAATTAATGGGTTTTTTTAATTGTGCTCACTAACGGGGTTAACTAATGGGACAAATTTATAGGTCAGGTTGTTCTGGTCCCGGCGATACCAAATAAGTACTTTTGTTCATTTTTTTCATACAAATATTTAATTGTGGGTACAATATCTCGATTTTTTATTTTTTTTAAATATTTTTACAATTATTTAAGATTTTTATATATACTGTGTGTATGTATATATTTTACACACACATATATATACACACACACACACACACACATATATATATATATATACACACACACATATATATATATATACACACACATATATACACACATATATATATACACATATACATATACATACATATATACACATATACATACATATATATATATACACACACACACAGCTCAAAAAAATAAAGGGAACACAAACAACAGAATGTAACTCCAAGTAAATCAAACTGTCCACTTAGGAAGCAACACTGATTGACCATCAATTTCACATGCTTTTGTGCAAATGGAATAGACAACAGATGGAAATTATTGGCAATTATCAAGACACCCTCAATAAAGGAGTGGTTCTGCAGGTGGGGATCACAGACCACATCTCCGTACCAATGCTTTCTGGCTGATGTTTTGGTCACTTTTGAATGTTGGTTGTGCTTTCACACTCGTGGTAGCACGAGACAGACTCTACAACCCACACAAGTGGCTCAGGTAGTGCAGCTCATCCAGGATGGCACATCAATGCGAACTGTGGCAAGAAGGTTTGCTGTGTCTGTCAGCGTAGTGTCCAGAGGCTGGAGGTGCTACCAAGAGACAGGCCAGTACACCAGGCGATGTGGAGGGGGATGTAGGAGGGCAACAACTCAGCAGCAGGACTGCTACCTCTGCCTTTGTGCAAGGAGGAACACTGCCAGAGCCCTGCAAAATGACCTCCAGCAGGCCACAAATGTGCATGCTTCTGCACAAATGGTTAGAAACCGACTCCATAAGGATGGTCTGAGTGCCTGACGTCCACAGCTGGGGGTTGTGCTCACAGCCCAACACCATGCAGGATGCTTGGCATCTGCCACAGAACACCAGGATTGGCAAATTCACCACTGGCGTCCTGTGCTCTTCACAGATGAAAACAGGTTCACACTAAGCACGTGACAGATGTGAGTCTGGAAATGCCGTGGAGAGCAATCTGCTGCCTGCAACAACCTTCAGCATGACCAGTTTGGCAGTGGGTCAGTAATGGTGTGGGGTGGAATTTCTTTGGAGGGCCGCACAGCCCTCCATGTGTTCGCCAGAGGTAGCCGGACTGTCGTTCGGTACCGAGATGAGATTCTCAGACCCCTTGTGAGACCATATGCTGGTGCGGTTGGCCCTGGGTTCCTCCTAATCCAGGACAATGCCAGACCTCATGTGGTTGGAGTGTGTCAGTAGTTCCTGCAAGATGAAGGGATTGAAGCTAAGGACTTGCCCGCCCATTTCCCAGACCTGAATCCGATTGAGCACATCTGGGATATCATGCCTTGCTCCATCCACCAATGTCACGTTGCACTACAGACTGTCCAGGAGTTGGAGGAAGCTTTAGTCCAGGAGGAAATCCCTCAGGAGACCATCCGCTAGCTCATCAGGAGCATGCCCAGGCGTTGTACAGTAGGGAGGTCATACAGGCACGTGGAGGCTACACACACAATACTGAGCAACATTTCCTTGTCATGAGACATTTCCACTGAAGTTGGATCAGCCTGTAATTTAAATTTTCCACTTTGATTTTGAGCATCATTCCAAATCCAAACCTCCATGGGATATTCTTAGTTTTGATTTACATTGATAAATGTTAAGTTTTATTGTCCTGAACACATTCCACTATGCAATAAATAAAAATTTGCAACTGGAATATTTCATTCTGAGATATCTAGGATGTGGTATTTTAGTGTATATACATATATATATACACATACATACAGTGGGGCAAAAAAGTATTTAGTCAGTCAGCAATAGTGCAAAGTTCCACCACTTAAAAAGATGAGAGGCATCTGTAATTTACATCATAGGTAGACCTCAACTATGGGAGACAAACTGACAAAAAAATCCAGAAAATCACATGGTCTGTTTTTTTAGCATTTTATTTGCATATTATGGTGGAAAATAAGTATTTGGTCAGAAACAAACAATCAAGATTTCTGGCTCTCACAGACCTGTAACTTCTTCTTTAAGAGTCTCCTCTTTCCTCCACTCATTACCTGTAGTAATGGCACCTGTTTAAACTTGTTATCAGTATAAAAAGACACCTGTGCACACCCTCAAACAGTCTGACTCCAAACTCCACTATGGTGAAGACCAAAGAGCTGTCAAAGGACACCAGAAACAAAATTGTAGCCCTGCACCAGGCTGGGAAGACTGAATCTGCAATAGCCAACCAGCTTGGAGTGAAGAAATCAACAGTGGGAGCAATAATTAGAAAATGGAAGACATTCAAGACCACTGATAATCTCCCTCGATCTGGGGCTCCACGCAAAATCCCACCCCGTGGGGTCAGAATGATCACAAGAACGGTGAGCAAAAATCCCAGAACCACGCGGGGGGACCTAGTGAATGAACTGCAGAGAGCTGGGACCAATGTAACAAGGCCTACCATAAGTAACACACTATGCCACCATGGACTCAGATCCTGCAGTGCCAGACGTGTCCCACTGCTTAAGCCAGTACATGTCCGGGCCCGTCTGAAGTTTGCTAGAGAGCATTTGGATGATCCAGAGGAGTTTTGGGAGAATGTCCTATGGTCTGATGAAACCAAACTGGAACTGTTTGGTAGAAACACAACTTGTCGTGTTTGGAGGAAAAAGAATACCGAGTTGCATCCATCAAACACCATACCTACTGTAAAGCATGGTGGTGGAAACATCATGCTTTGGGGCTGTTTCTCTGCAAAGGGGCCAGGACGACTGATCCAGGTACATGAAAGAATGAATGGGGCCATGTATCGTGAGATTTTGAGTGCAAACCTCCTTCCATCAGCAAGGGCATTGCAGATGAAACGTGGCCTGGTCTTTCAACATGACAATGATCCAAAGCACACCGCCAGGGCAACGAAGGAGTGGCTTCGTAAGAAGCATTTCAAGGTCCTGGAGTGGCCTAGCCAGTCTCCAGATCTCAACCCTATAGAAAACCTTTGGAGGGAGTTGAAAGTCCGTGTTGCCAAGCGAAAAGCCAAAAACATCATTGCTCTAGAGAAGATCTGCATGGAGGAATGGGCCAACATACCAACAACAGTGTGTGGCAACCTTGTGAAGACTTACAGAAAACGTTTGACCTCTGTCATTGCCAACAAAGGATATATTACAAAGTATTGAGATAAGTATTTGGTCAGAAACAAAATTTCATTTTCCACCATAATATGCAAATAAAATGCTAAAAAAACAGACAATGTGATTTTCTGGATTTTTTTGTCTCAGTTTGTCTCCCATAGTTGAGGTCTACCTATGATGTAAATTACATACGCCTCTCATCTTTTTAAGTGGTGGAACTTGCACTATTGCTGAATGACTAAATACTTTTTTGCCCCACTGTATATATATATATACATACATACACATACATATATACACACACACACATATAAATATATACACACACATATACACACACATATATACATATGTATACACACACATATATATATATATATATATATATATATATATATACACATACATACATACATACACACACAGTGTTCCCTTTAAATATTATATATATATATATATATATATATATATATATATATATATATATATATATATATATACATATACATACATATACACATACACACACATTAGGGCTAGGGATAGGGTTGGGGCTAAAGTTAGGGTTTGGATAACATTTACGATTGGGATTAGAATTAGGGGTGTGTCAGGGTTAGGGGTGTGGTTAGAGTTACAGTTGGGATTAGGGTTAGGGGTGTGTTTGGATTAGAGTTTCAGGTAGAATTGGGGAGTTTCCACTGTTCAGGCACATCAGGGGCTCTCCAAACGCGACATGGCGTCCGATCTCAATTCCAGACAATTCTGCGTTGAAAAAGTAAAACAGTGCCCCTTCCCTTCCGAGCTCTCCCGTGCGTCCAAACGGGTTTACCCCAACATATGGGGTATCAGCGTACTCGGGACAAATTGGACAACTTTTGGGGTCCAAGTTCTCTTGTTATCCTTGGGAAAATAAAAATTTGGGGGGGCTAAAAATCATTTTTGTGAAAAAAAAATAATTTTTATTTTCACGGCTCTGCGTTATAAACTGTAGTGAAACACTTGGGGGTTCAAAGTTCCCACAACACATCTAGATAAGTTCCTTGGGAGGTCTAGTTTCCAATATGGGGTCACTTGTGGGGGGTTGTTTGGGTACATCAGGGGCTCTGCAAATGCAACGGGACGCCTGCAGACCAATCCATCTAAGTCTGCATTTCAAATGGCGCTCCTTCCCTTCCGAGCTCTGCCATGCGCCCAAACAGTGGTTCCCCCCCACATATGGGGTATCAGCGTACTCAGGACAAATTGGACAACAACTTTTGGGGTCCAATTTATCCTGTTACCCTTGGGAAAATAAAAAACTGGGGCTAAAAAATTATTTTTGTGAAAAAAAAAAAAAAGAATTCTTATTTTCACGGCTCTGCGTTATAAACTGTAGTGAAACACTTGGGGGTTCAAAGCTCTCAAAACACATCTAGATAAGTTCCTTAGGGTGTCTACTTTCTAAAATGGTGTCACTTGTGGGGGGTTTCAATGTTTAGGCACATCAGGGGCTCTCCAAACGCAACATGGCGTCCCATCTCAATTCCTGTCAATTTTGCAGTGAAAAGTCAAATGGCGCTCCTTCCCTTCCGAGCTCTGCCATGCACCCAAACAATGGTTTACACCCACATATGGGGTATCAGCATACTCAGGACAAATTGCACAACAATTTTTGGGGTCCAATTTCTTCTTACCCTTGGGAAAATAAAAAATTGGGGGCGAAAAGATCATTTTTGTGAAAAAAATATGATCTTTTATTTTTACGGCTCTGCATTATAAACTTCTGTGAAGCACTTGGTGGGTCAAAGTGCTCACCACACATCTAGATAAGTTCCTTAGGGGGGTCTACTTTCTAAAATGGTGTCACTTGTGGGGGGTTTCAATGTTTAGGCACATCAGGGTCTCTCCAAACACAACATGGTGTCCCATATAAATTCCAGTCAATTTTGCATTGAAAAGTCAAATGGCGCTCCTTTCCTTCCGAGCTCTGCCATGCGCCCAAACAGTGGTTTACCCCCACATATGGGGTATCAGCGTACTCAGGACAAATTGTACAACAACTTTTGGGGTCCAGCCCCCCACAAATATTGACTGTGAGTGGAGAGGGAAATGACATACGCAGAATGAAATCAGAATGTAGCAAAGGAGGCCAGTCTAGCTAGATAGATAGAACAGGACAGAATACTGTGCGGTCAGTATAAAAAAAACTAGAAAAATCCACCACAGAGTTTACAAAAATCTCCACACCTGACTAAAGGTGTGGAGGGTAAATCTGCTTCCCAGAGCTTCCAGCTTAACTGAATAAATCCATATTGACAAGCTGGACAAGAAAAAACATAGAAAGAGCTGAACGATTAAGTCCACAATATGTGGACAGCAAAAGAACAAGCAAGGACTTATCTTTGCTGAACTGGTCAGAATATCAGGGAAATCCAAGCAGAGATGTGAATCCAACCAGGAACCATTGACAACTGGCCCAGGCTGAAGGATAGATAAATAGGAAAGGATAAATAGCCGAGCCAGAAAGACGATCAGTGGAAGCAGCTGCTGACTGCTAAATCCAAGGAGCAGCAGTTCCACTCAAAACCACTGGAGGGAGCCCAAGAGCAGAACTCACAAAAGTGCCACTTACAACCACCAGAGGGAGCCCAAGAGCGGAATTCACAACAGTACGGGTTGACACTGTTGTACCCTCGGACTGCAGGGCAGCTTGAACTTGTTTGGATGTTAGTCGAGGTTCATTATTTAACATCCGCACAATCTTGCGTTGAAATCTCTTGTCAATTTTTCTTTTCCGTCCACATCTAGGGAGGTTAGCCACAGTGCCATGGGCTTTAAACTTCTTGATGACACTGCGCACAGTAGACACAGGAACATTCAGGTCTTTGGAGATGGACTTGTAGCCTTGAGATTGCTCATGCTTCCTCACAATTTGGTTTCTCAAGTCCTCAGACAGTTCTTTGGTCTTCTTTCTTTTCTCCATGCTCAATGTGGTACACACAAGGACAGAGGTTGAGTCAACTTTAATCCATGTCAACTGGCTGCAAGTGTGATTTAGTTATTGCCAGCACCTGTTAGGCGCCACAGGTAAGTTACAGGTGCTGTTAATTACACAAATTAGAGAAGCATCACATGATTTTTCAAATGGTGACAATACTTTTGTCCACCCCCTTTTCTATGTTTGTCGTGGAATTATATCCAATTTGGCTTTAGGACAATTCTTTTTGTGTTTTCTCATTTAAGACAAATTAAATAAAGATAATACCAAAGAATTTGTGTTTGCAATCATTTTCAGGAAGAAACTGAGTATTATCTGACAGAATTGCAGGGGTGTCAATACTATTGGCCATGACATATATATATGCCTGCTCCCGGAATGCTGCGATCACGTTCGATCGCAGCATTTAGGGGGTTAAAGTTGCAGTGCATGTATTCATTCTTTTTTTCATTTTGTTTAGAGCTTTTTCAGAGGGTTTCCAGGCAGAACACTCCTGAAAGACGCTGTACAGTGTTTCAGCTAAATGAAGTCAACTGACTGCTGTTACTTGGCAAAATTAATATACATACAAGTCCCATGTAACAGACAGACAATGACAATTTTCTGAAAATCATTGCATCATATTACTGGCCAATGGTTCAGAAATTGCTTATCCTGTTCTCCCAGGACACCAATAGCCTTCTGTAATAAGATACAGAAAGGGTTAGACCTCCTGCAGTAAACTTAGATAGCTGTATATTACATATATGAAAAAAATTTAAATAAAATACGATGCTGATCAGCTCACATAACATTTCATTTTTTGTCTCAAGTTCACCGTATACAGGGTTCAGAACAGTGCCGGCCTGAGAGAGTCCGTTTTTTTTTTTTTTTTCCTTCTTAATTTATGCAGCATATTGAAGATATTTCAAGGGAAAAGGCCAATACTGGACCATTCCTTTACTTTCTCACTGCGGAGATGCACAAGAGAACTAGAAAATCTTCACGTGTCCGCACACAATACCACATTCTGACGAAAGCCATCTCTTCTGTCACCCCCATTCACATGAATGCCAGATGTATTTATCAGGTTACCGCCATCCACACTAGGTGGTCAGCCAAAATAAAGTTCAACAGACTTAATTATGTAACAACATTGCCAGTCTGCAGAGGGCACTTGTTCGTTGTAGTCTTGTGATCCCACAGTATCACACTGAAACAAGCAGTCTCTTTGCAGTGACCAGGCTACTTCTTCACTGGCAAACAAAAAAAACCAAGTCCTGTAGTGAGTTAGGAAAGGTCTGTAGCACAAAACAGACTAAAAAGGCACTGTGCATGAGGATATAAGTGCACGGTTTTCAGAGCTTTGCTTTAGGTCAAGACACCTTTCAGATCACATTTGGGGATCCATGGTCTCATACATTTTTTAATCAAACTATATTACACTTTAAAACAATGGATTGGGGAAACACATCGCAGCACACAATCCCTTCTGGTTCATTTGACAAACCACAGATACTATGAACCACTGCATGGTGCCTTCGTGAGGCACTATATTATCCCCTAAAAAAAAAAAAAAAAATACAGATTTCGGAATATGTCTTCTGATGCATGCCAGTTGTTTTCCTCATGTGCCTCCAAATAAAACTGCAACCACAGTATGGACCCCTAACAAGCCGTGGGAGTTGTGTTACAGATCGCTGGAATAATAGAATGTGTCTATAAGACTATTGTGTGTATGCGGTCTTACATTTTCTTTAGGGAAGATTCTAATGCATCTTGTATCAAGATCAGAGGCTCCTTTTTTACCACTGTAGGCAGCACGAGTGGCTGAGCCAGCAACGGACTCAATCACCGCTGCAGCAGCATCGCTGGACATTGGGAGGGGGATTACAGCGGGTTCTGATTTTATTGCAGCTGAAATAATATGGGGCAAGAAAATTTAAACATGGACAATCGCTTTAAGTTCTTCATTCTGAAAACCTTTGATCTAATTGTCAGCACATTGTTCTGTGGGCTGTGAAAGGACAAAACCACATGAAAGGCTTTGGCTTGAAGGCTATGTGCACACGTTGCGGATTTTGCTGCAGATCCACAGCGGTTTTTACAGTGCGGATTCGCAGCTGTTTTCCCTGAGTTTACAGTACCATGTAAACCTATGGAAAACAAAATCCGCAGTGCACATGCTGCAGAAAAAACGTGCGGAAACGTAGCATGTCAATTCTTTGTGCGGATTCCGCAGCGGTTTACACCTGCTCCATAATAGGAATCTGCAGGTGAAATCCAGTGCTTTTTACCTGCGGATTTCTCAAAACAGGTGCGGAAAAATCCGCAGAGGTTCCATCTACGTGTGCACATATCCTAAAAGAGCACCAATCAGGTAAAGAGTGGAACATTTTTGCTCTTATTTTATTAATGCTAGTCCACCTAGTATTTTTTTTTAATCTATCACATATTCCTAGAGTTCCAGAGGTATAGTCCTTTTTATATAAAGCTAACTTTTATTGTCTTTACTAAGGGGATGTTACTCCTAAGATTGTCTGGGGCATTCAATGACTTTAGTCTGGTCTGCATTATTACCCTATGAACAATGCACCCTTGGAAAAACAAACCCATCAAAATTAGAAATAAACAGACCCATATCTCTAAAACAGTATTGCTTATTAAATAAAATATAAAATACTCAGGGGAACAGTGAGAATAAAATACTGTATATACTCATGTATAAGTCTACCCGAGTAAGCCGAGGCACCTCATTTTGCCATCAAAAACTGGGAAAACTTATTGACTTGAGTATAAGCCGGGTATGCATTGTCCCCCCTCATTCCTATCCTGGTATGCATGGCTCCCCATCCCCGTCCTTGTATGCTTGGCTCCTTTTCCTAGTCCTTGTACGCATAGTTCCTATAAAACAAACAAACAAAAAAAAAAAGACATCCTACTTACCTTCCCTGCACCTTGTTCTGGCTGGGCAATCACATGTCCCCGCTTATTAAGGAAATGAATATTCACACCACGCTTATGGGAGTGGAGAGAGGTGAATATTCATTACCTTAATGAGCGGGGATACGTGATCACTCGGCCAGAAAAGCTGATGGTACCAGAACAAGATGCAGCGAGGGCGCGCAGGGAAGGTACGTAGGATGTGTGCTGGAAGCCTGCGGCTGTAACTGTGTGCGCTATAAGAGAAAGAGCAGTGAATATTAATTTATTTTTAGCAGCGGGCACAGGCTTTAGCCGCAGCCTCCTGCCTCTGTGACCCGCTGCTCCATTTCAGGGACTATGACTCATGTATAAGCCGAGGGGGGGGGGGTATTTTCAGCACAAAGAAAAAGTTGCTGAAAAACTTGGCTTATAAATTAGTATATACGGTACTAGTAAAAATTGTCCAAAACAGAAAAAATGGCTGTATCTTATTGGACCAGCATTGTGCATGTGTTGATAAATATCATGCATATTCTGCCGCAAAAATTGAGCAGTGGTGCAGATTCAAAATCCACATCATGAAATGACGTGCAGAGAATTTGTGATCTGGCAGTGGATTTTACCTTTTGCAAAGGGTGACATAATTGCCATTTACATCTGCTGAAGGTCCGCAGACCAAACAAGGGAAGGAAATGTTACCATGTTGTGTAAACTAACTTGTAATACTGCATGTTGCCTAAATATTAGAGAGTAACATGCTTGAAGTATAGCTATAAAAAACATATCTAACAGTATTTTGCATTCTCATTTTACAGAACAAATATGGCCCCAACCGAGTTTCACAAGCGAATTGAGGAAAATGGTTATAATACCTACTCTTCTTTAAGATGGCGTTACAATGGACATTTCATGTACCTGGCTTTAAGAGGCAATGGACTTACAAAACTGGCCAGCAGAACTCGTCACACACATTATTCTACACATTTCTTACTGTTATCAATATGATTGTTCTGCAAGTCATTAAAGACTCATTCAGCCAAGTGTTTCCTTAGTTGGCACCCAAAGTCATCATTTTAAGAAAAATGAAATGCACAGGAGATTGTGTGAACTTCCAACACAATCCAAGTGTACGCTCATTGTAAACTAAGCAAAGATAAACACAAATAAATACATTTGTACATAAAATACAAAATACTGTAAAACAGAAAAAAAAATATAGATTGCCTTTATCCTAGAAGGAACAAGTAACAAAAAACTTGATTGTAGATGGATTCACAATGGAATAAAATGGACATTGAATGATGAAATATGCATGGTAGCACAAATCATTTTTGTCCCATGGCCCAAACTGCATAATTATGTAGGCGATCGTAGCACAAGTTTCCTTTGGAACCACGGCCGCCACCTCACTTCTACAGGTAGGAAACAAAATGCACTTCTTTAAACATTGTGCAGTAACTCCTCATGCCAAGAGCACCATTAATCAAACTTGTTTAATTTAATGATTTAAAACCTCAAAGCAGTAAAAAATAAGAGTGATAAAAAGGAGTTATCACACCTCTATATTTTAAAAGAGGAAACCCAAACCCATTGGACAAAAAAACAAAAGAAAAGTCACACCCACGCACTCTCTTCCATGCCAGACTATGAAGGGGGAAATTAAATTCATGAACAGTTTGGTTCTTAGCTGTTCCACTTGGGAAGGAGAGAGAGAGACACTTGGACTTAACCCCCATCTGTCTTGGTGTCCTGTTCAGGGAACTCATGGGCAGGGTTCCCTCTTCGGCTCTATATGCAGTGTTAAGAAAGCAGCAGATGAGAGGGTGGTGTAAGGAGCTGGTGTCCAGCAGCTGCTCCCCCCTCCCCATCTCTGGTGCTCAGGAATTATTGGCAGAATTATTTTCCTCAGTAGGGGAGGTGGAGGATGAAGATGAAGCAGAGGAAGCCGAGAAATTGATATCTGTTAGTCCCGGGGGATTGGTGGCTGTGTTCTGACCACTCAGGCTTTTCCTACATACAGGACATGTATCATGCTGTTGGAAAGAAAATAAGATTTGTTAGGTTGTGGGTATACCCATACACTCCTAGCAAATATCTTCAAGTACATAAAATGCAAATAGACACCATTTACAAAACTCTAAAAAAAAAAATAAAAAAAAAAATAATAATCATGTGATCAGAGTTTAAGAACAAAAAAACATAAGAATTGTGTAAAGAATTTAATTTTGGTAGAGCAGCAGTTACAATATCTGAAAATTTAATAAAATGCAATGGATTCATCAACTCATGCTTTCCATCATTTTTACATACAAATATGGCTTTATTATTACATACTCTATGTTCCAAATTATTATGCAAATTACATTTTTCTCAGATTTTCCTAAATGGTCGGTGCAAATGACAGTCAGTCTAATAAAAGTAATCACCCCTTAGAGTACATCGAATTTTATTGAAGAAACCTCCCAATGATAACAGTATAATCTCCAAAATGAATAAACACTTAAAATGCACTGTTCCAAATTATTAGGCACAGTAGTATTTCTAAACATTTGATATGTTTTAAAGAACTGAAAACGCTCATTTGTGGAATTTGCAGCATTAGGCGGTCACATTCACTGAACAAAAAAGCTATTGAACTCCAAAACATCCTAACAGGCCAAGTTACATGTTAACATAGGACCCCTTCTTTGATATCACCTTCGCAGTTCTTGCATCCATTGAACTTGTGAGTTTTTGTAGAGTTTCTGCTTGTATTTCTTTGCATGAAGTCAGAACAGCCTCCCAGAGCGGCTGTTTTGATGTGAACTGCCTCCCACCCTCATACATCTTTTGCTTCATGATTCTCCAAAGGTTCTCTATAGGGTTGAGGTCAGGGGAAGATGGTGGCCACACCATGAGTTTATCTCCTTTTATGCCCATAGCAGCCAATGACTCAGAGGTATTCTTTGCAGCATGAGATGGTGCATTGTAATGCATGAAGATGATTTTGCTCCTGAAGGCACATTTCTGCTTTTTATACCATGGAGGAAAGTTGTCAGTCAGAAACTTTATATACTTTGCAGAGGTCATTTTCACACCTTCAGGAACCTTAAAGGGCCCTACCAGCTGTTTCTCCATGATTCCGGCCCAAAACATGACTCCTCCACCCCCTTGCTGTTGTTGCAGCCTTGTTGGGACATGGTTGATATCCACCAACCATCCACTACTCCATCCATTTGGACCATCCAGGGTTGCTCAACACTTATCAGTAAACAAGACTGTTTGGAAGTTAGTCTTCATGTATGTGTGGGCCCAATGCAACCATTTCTGCTTGTGAACACTGTTTAAGAATGGCTGAATAGTACGTTTATGCACCACAGCAAGCCTTTGAAGGAGCCTACACCTTGAGGTTCGAGGGACTCCAGAGGCACCAGCAGCTTCAAATATCTTTTTGCTGCTTTGTAATGGCTTTTTAGCAGCTGCTCTCTTAATCCGATGAACTTGCCTGGCAGAAATCTTCCTCATTATGCCTTTACCAGCACAAACACATCTGTGCTCAGATACAGCCACAAATCTCTTAACAGTACGATGATCACACTTAAGTTTTCAGGAAATTTCTAATGTTTATCCCTTCACAAAGGCATTGCACTATTTGATGCTTTTCAGCAGCAGAGTGATCCTTTTTCATTCCCATGTTACTTGAAAACTGTGACCTGCTTAATAATGTGGAACATCATTTTTAAGTAGTTTTCCTTTAATTAGAATCACCTGTAAAACTAATTATCACATGTGTTTAAGATTGATTTCAGTGATCCATTGAGCCCTGAGACAATACCATCCACGAGTTTATTTGAAAAACAAAACAATTAAATCTTTATCACACTTAAATCCAATTTGCATAATAATTTGGAACACAGTGTACTAGA
Organism: Ranitomeya variabilis; assembly: GCF_051348905.1. Classification (NCBI taxonomy): domain Eukaryota; kingdom Metazoa; phylum Chordata; class Amphibia; order Anura; family Dendrobatidae; genus Ranitomeya; species Ranitomeya variabilis. The sequence continues at coordinate 524,347,449 of NC_135232.1, forward strand.
TGGTGGCCCGATTCTAACACATCGGGTATTCTAGAATATGTATGTAGTTTATTTATGAAGTAAACGTGAGTAAACTATGTGGCAATGTGACTGACAGAACTTGTACAGTAAGGCTACTTTCACACTTCCGTCTTATGGCATACGTATCAATGCGTCGTTTTGGAGAAAAACCGCATCCTGCAAAGTTGCCCGCAGGATGTGTTTTTTTCTCCATAGACTTGCATTAGCGACGTATGGCCACACGTTGCATCTGTCGTGCGACTGATGCGTCGTGCTTTGGCGGCCGCGACGCCCAAAAAAGTTCAATGTAACTTTTTTTGTCTGTCGGTTCCGCTTTTTCCGACCGCATGTGCGGCCGGAACTCCGCCCCTCCTCCCCGCTCATCACACTGGGCAGTGGATGCGTCGTAAGACTGCATCCGCTACCCACGTTGTGCTAAATTTGGCACAACGTCCGTCGGTACGACGGAAGTGTGAAAGTAGCCTAAACGTGACTGAACTACATGGCACTGTGACTGACAGAACTTGTTCAGTACACGTGAGTTAACTACGTCTCGCTGTGAGTGGGGGTTAAATTCCACACCAATATCGCTGATCGGTCGTGCCAGCTGGCCGCGACCTATCAGAGACGCGGGATTTCCATTACAGACAGAATTAGACGATTATATAGTAGACTAGATTGTGGCAAAGACTTCCAATTCTACATGTACCATGCTGATAGACTCCTCAAAAAGGCTGAATGCTGTCATAAGTTCAAAGGGTACTTCAACTGGGTATTCAAAAAAAAGTGTGTGTATTGGGAACCACTTTATTTTATTTTAGTTCTATGAAATTTATTTTACAAAATAAAAACCTTGCATTTTAACAATTGGGTGTAGACTACTGTATGTGTCCAATCAATATATTAGGATTTTGTTATAACAACCACTGACATGGACAAAGTCCTAATAATTTGCAGATATATCTTGTTCCACATTTCCAGGACAGACTGGGAATGACAGATGTAGCTCATCTGCACAGCTATATCACTGTTGTGTTCAGCCAGCCAGTGGAAATCATCTTGTGGTACATCTAATAAAAAAGGAGAAGGAAATGTATTTCATACTGACCTGCTCTAACCAGGGGATGATGCAGTTATTATGAAATAAGTGATTGCAAGGAAGCTGCCTCACATTTTCACCAACTGTATAATCCTCCTTACATACCGGACATTCCAATCCGGATCCTGGGGAGTACAGAAACATAAGCACAACTTTACAAAAACAAACATGTATTCAAAGTTCAATCTCACCTATTTAGAAGCTGTATAAATACCAGCATGTACAATGAACAATTGTTCAAAACACTGACAAAATCTATACTTTGAAGGGTTTTATGGATATCGTACATTAGTGCTGTGCAATACAGAAGAGGGGTATCTTTTTCCTAGAAAAGCCTTGCTATGAGCCATGTACTTGTCAGCATGGTAAATATTGCCGAGTTTTGTTATATCACTGGCAAATATAGTTTTAAAAAGATACGCGCAGCTGCTATAAAAAGAAAAAAAAGGGAAGCACAATTATTCTATTTATCATTTTGTGCAATCATAGTTAGGGTCCATCAGTGCCATATAAGTATTATGCATGTGCTGCAGCAATAAGGGACAAAGGTGCAGAACACTTGTTTCTATTTGCCTATTATCTTATAAAAAATATATATTTAATGTCAATCGCTAAACAAAATAACTTTTTATAATAACCATTAAAAAGGGCATAAGAAAGCCTAACGGTAAGTTCACATTAGGCTTTTTCAGCATTTTCTGCAGCAAAAGCTGATCTCTTGGCAGGAAAAAAACTGCAGAAAAAAACAACAGGTTTTTCTTGCGTTATTTGCTGCGGATTTGGCATGCTAAATTTGTCTCTTGTGCATGCTGATAAACTTTAGTGTTGCAAGAAAAATCCTATTCTATAGAATCAGGTTTTGGCACTAAAAAAAGCAGCAAAACCTGATGCCATTGTTTTTACCACCCATTCATTTCAATTGGTGAAAAACACTGAAAGAAGTGACATGCTCCTTTATGTAGTTAAAAAAAAAAACAAAAAAAAACTACTGATGACAAAAACCAAGCTGAGTGCATGAGATTTCTGAAATATCAGAATTTGCTGGTACTGTAAAACACAGGTGAAAGTTTGCATAGAAAAACGCTGCAAAAATACCTACTGTGAACTTATCCTTAAAGGGGTTGTTTCTCAATTATAGCTGAGCACTTATCCACAGAATAAGTGATACAGTAAGGCCGGCGTCACACCTAACGTATAAAAATACGGTCGTTTTTTATGGCCGAGATACGCAGAAATGTTCCTGAACAGTGATCCGTATGTCAGCCGTATTCAATGCGAGGATGCGATTTTTTTCTCCAAAAAGTTTCCCTGTGTAATCCGTATGGCGAGATTTTCTTGCCGGCTTGCAAAATGGACATATAATGGATCCATGGGCTCAAATATTCGTACAAACATTATATTGTATAATACAAAATAAAAAAAAATAAAAAATTTATATATATATATATATATATATATATATATATATTATACACACACACACACACACACACACACACACACATATATACACATACATACACACACACATACATACATACAGTACAGACCAAAAGTTTGGACACCTCATTTAAAGATTTTTCTGTATTTTCATGACTATGAAAATTGTACATTCAAGCTGAATGCATCAAAACTATGAATTAACACATGTGGAATTATATACTTAAAAAAGTGAGAAACAACTGAAAATATGTCTTATATTCTAGGTTCTTCAAAGTAGCCACCTTTTGCTTTGATGACTGCTTTGCACACTCTTGGCATTCTCATGATGAGTTTCAAGAAGTAGTGACCGGAAATGGTTTTCACTTCACAGGTGTGCCCTGTCAGGTTTAAAGAGTGGGATTTCTTGCCTTATAAATGGGGTTGGGACCATCAGTTGTGTTGTGCAGAAGTCTGGTGGATACACAGCTGATAGTCCTACGGAATAGACTGTTAGAATTTGTATTATGGCAAGAAAAAAGCAGCCAAGTAAAGAAAAACGAGTGGCCATCATTACTTTAAGAAATGAAGGTCAGCGAGTCCCAAAAATTGGGCAAACTTTGAAAGAATCCCCAAGTGCAGCAGCAAAAACCATCAAGCGCTACAAAGAAACTGGCTCACATGAGGACCGCCCCAGGAAAGGAAGACCTTCTGAGGATAAGTTTATCCGAGTCACCAGCCTCAGAAATCGCAGGTTAACAGCAGCTCAGATTAGAGACCAGGTCAATGCCACACAGAGTTCTAGCAGCAGACACATCTCTACAACAACTGTTAAGAGGAGACTTTGTGCAGCAGGCCTTCATGGCAAAATAGCTGCCAAGAAACCACTGCTAAGGACAGGCAACAAGCAGAAGAGACTTGTTTGGGCTAAAGAACACAAGGAATGGACATTACACCAGTGGAAATCTGTGCTATGGTCTGATGAGACCAAATTTGAGATCTTTGGTTCCAACCACCGTGTCTTTGTGAGACGCAGAAAAAGTGAACAGATGGACTCTACATGCCTGGTTCCCACCGTGAAGCATGGAGGAGGAGGTGTGATGGTGTGGGGGTGCTTTGCTGGTGACACTGTTGGGGATTTATTGAAAATTGAAGGCATACTGAACCAGCATGGCTACCACAGCATCTTGCAGCGGCATGCTATTCCATCCGGTTTGCGTTTAGTTGGACCATCATTTATTTTTCAACAGGACAATGACCCCAAACACACCTCCAGGCTGTGTAAGGGCTATTTCACAAAGAAGGAGAGTGATGGGGTGCTACGCCAGATGACCTGGCCTCCACAGTCACCAGACCTGAACCCAATCGAGATGGTTTGGGGTGAGCTGGACCGCAGAGTGAAGGCAAAATGGCCAACAAGTGCTAAGCATCTCTGGGAACTCCTTCAAGATTGTTGGAAAACCATTCTCAGTGACTACATCTTGAAGCTCATCAAGAGAATGCCAAGAGTGTGTAAAGCAGTTATCAAAGCAAAAGGTGGCTACTTTGAAGAACCTAGAATATAAGACATATTTTCAGTTTCACACTTTTTTGTTAATTATATAATTCCACATGTGTTAATTCATAGTTTTGATCCTTTCAGTGTGAACGTACAATTTTCATAGTCATGAAAATACAGAAAAATCTTTAAATGAGAAGGTGTCTCCAAACTTTTTGGACTGTAATATATATATATATATATATATATATATATATATATATATATATATATATATATATATATATATATATATATATATATATATATATATATATATATACACATACATACATATATATATATATATATACACACAAGCTGTACTACCCGGCTTCGCCCGGGGTAATAACTGCTGTTAGCAAAATAGAATGTGTTAACAAAAATTTATTCTGCACAAAAAAACCTCAAAACAAATAGATAGAAATGTAATTATTAAAAGGCAAAAACTAAGCTAATAGAAGCATTTTACAACATATATTTCAACACCAGAGATATTCCACACAGATTTAACTAAATTAGCCAAGTAATGTGAAGTAATCTTCTACTACTTATTCGAGAGCATTTTGATAAACGACATTCTTAGTTTTTCCTTCAGGTGCAAAGGCAAACAGATTTTTGGCTGTTCCAACTCTTGAACAGGCCACATAAAGTTGACCATGAGAAAAGCATGGAGATTGTAAATCTAAGCTAGCTGAAGAGCCCGGCGTTGCCTGGGCATGGTAAATATCTGTGGTTAGTTATAGCACCTCACTTCTCTTATTTTCCCATCACGCCTCTCATTTTCCCCATCACATCTTTCATTTTCCCCCTCACATCTCATTTTCTCCCTCACACCTCTCATTTTCCCCCTCACTCCTCTTATTTTCCCCCTCACTCCTCTCATTCCCCCCTAACACTTGTCATTTCGACCTCACATCTGTCATTTTCCGATCACTCCACTATTTTCCCTCACTCCTCATTTTGCACTCACACCTTTTCATTTTCACCTCACACCTCTCATTTTCACCTCAGTATATACATGTTTGTCATCTCCCTTATATATAGTATACACCTGTATGTCATCTCCTGTATATAGTATATACCTGTATGTCATCTCCTATATATAGTATATACCTGTATGTAATCTCCTCCTGTATATAGTATATACCTGTGTGTCATCTCACCTATATATAGTATATATCTGTGTGTCATCTCCTCCTGTATATAGTATATACCTGTATGTCATCTCCTCCTATACATAGCATATACCTGTATGTCATCTCCTCCTGTATATACTATATACCTGTAGGTAATCTGCTCCTGTATATAGTATATACCTGTGTGTCATCTCCTGCTGTATGTAGTATGTACCTGTATGTCATCTCCTCCTCTATATAGTATATACCTGTGTGTCATCTCTCCTGTATATAGTATATATCTGTGTGTCATCTCCTCCTGCATATAGTATATACCTGTGTGTCATCTCCCCTGTAAATAGTATATACCTGTGTGTCATCTCCTCCTGTATATAGTATATATCTGTGTGTCATCTCCTCCTGTATATAGTATATACCTGTATGTCATCTCCTCCTGTATATACTATATACCTGTAGGTAATCTGCTCCTGTATATAGTATATACCTGTGTGTCATCTCCTCCTTTATATAGTATATACCTGTATGTCATCTCCTCCTGTATGTATGTACCTGTATGTCATCTCCTCCTCTATATAGTATATACCTGTGTGTCATCTCTCCTGTATATAGTATATATCTGTGTGTCATCTCATCCTGCATATAGTATATACCTGTGTGTCATCTCCCCTGTAAATAGTATATACCTGTGTGTCATCTCCTCCTGTATATAGTACATATCTGTATGTCATCTCCTCCTGTATTAGACCTCGTTCACACGTTATTTGGTCAGTATTTTTACCTCAGTATTTGTAAGCTAAATTGGCAGCCTGATAAATCCCCAGCCAACAGTAAGCCCACCCCCTGGCAGTATATATTAGCTCACACATACACATAATAGACAGATCATGTGACTGACAGCTGCCAGATTCCTATATGGTACATTTGTTGCTCTTGTAGTTTGTCAGCTTATTAATCAGATTTTTATTTTTGAAGGATAATACCAGACTTGTGTGTGTTTTAGGGCGAGTTTCGTGTGTCAAGTTGTGTGTGTTGAGTTGCGTGTGGCGACATGCATGTAGCGACTTTTGTGAGATGAGTTTTGTGTGGCGACATGCGTGTAGCAGCTTTTTGTGTGTCGAGTTGCATGTGACAGGTTAGTGTAGCAATTTGTGTGCAGCAAGTTTTGCGCATGGTGAGTTTTGCGCGTGGCGAGTTTTATGTGTGGTGCCTTTTGAGTATCTGCAAGTTTTGTGTGAGGCAACTTTTGCATGTGTTGCAACTTTTGTGCATGTGGCAATTTTTCCACGTGTGCAAGTTTTGCGTGTGGCGAGTTTTCCATGAGGTGAGTTTTGCATGTGTGGCGAGTTTTGCATGTGGAGAGTTTTGCGCGTGGCGAGTTTTGAGTGGCAACTTTTGTGTTTCAACTTTTATGTGGCGAGGTTGGTGTATGTGTGGTGAAATATGCGCTGAGGGTGGTATATGTGTTCGAGCACGTGGTAGTGTGTGGCGCATTTTGTGTGTGTGTTCATATCCCCGTGGTGGTGTGGTGATTATCCCATGTCGGGGCCCCACCTTAGCAACTGTACAGTATATACTCTTTGGCGCCATCGCTCTCATTCTTTAAGTCCCCCTTGTTCACATCTGGCAGCTGTTAATTTGCCTCCAACACTTTTCCTTTCATTTTTTCCCCATTATGTAGATAGGGGCAAAATTGTTTGGTGAATTGGAAAGCGCGGGGTTAAAATTTCACCTCACAATATAGCCTATGACGCTTTCGGGGTCCAGACGTGTGACTGTGCAAAATTTTGTGGCTGTAGCTGCGACGGTTCAGATGCCAATCCCGGACATACATACACACATTCAGAGATAGATATAGATATATATAACACATGCATACATACATACATACATACATACAGACACACACACACACACACACACACACACACACACACACACACACACACACACATACATACACACCTATACTATGTGTAGACATTTACTCTATTCTATTTTAACCTGTCAAGAGTGATGTTACTGTAAACCGCACTGAGTTGCCGGCCTTTCTATAGAACACCAGTGTGTATTTCTCACACTGATTGTCCCTGTGGTGTGCAAGTTTTTCCTCCAACCCATAGACTTGCATTGGCATATTTCGGGCGTAATATGGTGACAATCGCAGCATGCTGCGATTTCGTACGCATGTATAATACGGCCGAGAAAACAACGGATGATAGGAGCTGCCCCACAGAAGAACATTGGTTCGAGTGCTATGCAATTTGTTATCGCATAGCATCGGTCTGTATTACGGTGTAGTGTGACGCCGGCCTTAAGCGTCTGACCCCTGCGTGTCTGCTCCAGCTGTACTACGTGATTTCAAGTCCCATAAAAAAAAAAAAAAAAAAAAAAAAAAAAAAAGGTAGAGGCTGCAGTGTGTACTAACAACCTTCTAGTAGTCTTAAAAGTTGTTGTCTGACAATAACATCATTTGAGGGCTTTCAGAACTCACCGGGGGGGGGTGAGTATTTCAAGGTGTGTATACAGACCACAATGCCAAGTCTGACCACGGGTCTCCGACTCAGACTGAGGCTTTGTGCACATGCTGAGGATTTTGCTGCGGATCCCCAGCGTTTCCGCAGCTGCGGGGCCGCAGCAGTTTCCATGCGTTTACAGTACAATGTAAACATATGGGAAACGCAATTCGCAGTGCCCATGCTGCAGAAAAAAAAACGCGCAGAAACGCAGAGGTTTACATTCCGCAGCATGTCAATTCTTCGTGCGGAATCTGCAGCGGTTTACACCTGCTCCATAATAGAAAACCGCAGGTGTAAAACCTGGACAAAAACCATGGTAAATCCACGGTAATTCTGCAGGTAAAAAGCAGTGCCTTTTACCTGCGGTTTTCACAAATCCGCTGCGGAAAAATCCGCAGACCTCAAGAATACGTGTGCACATACCCTTACAGTTTCATCGAGTACGTCTGTCTGTATAAGAACCATGAAGTATTCTAGTGGTAACCCAGCCCTAGGCAGGGTTTAGAAAGGTGCATTTCATGGTCCACATCACTCAACCTGAACTATCGGCCTCATGTGTCTTTATAAGGCTGTAAGTTCAGGTTAGGAAACCAGTGGTTAGTCTCTACATTATGGTCTTCGTACAGGGGGGTTATAGGCAGGTCCTATTTCACTTCACACTATCTCCCCTTGAGGAAGCGGCGTGTGTACGCCGCGAAACGTGCGTCGGGGGCATCCACCGGTGGGATCCCTTCTCCTCTTCCCCCCCCTCTGCATGGGTAAGCATGGTGTCCACACCTGTTGCGGCTGTGTCTTGGGCTTTCTATCACGATGTACCAGTGCACCTGTTTTAGATTTCGTTGCCGGTTACTGACATAGTCTCTTCACTTTTGTGCTCCTTACTTCCCATGCGACCATTACTTTTCGCTATGTAGTGTCTATTGTTTACACTGCTGTGTAGGATTATTCCCAACAGGGGTTACTACATGGTGTCTATTGTTCAACACTGTTTGCTTAATTACTGTGCATAGCGCTGGGGTGGAATGGTTAAGGGTTTGTTCTTCTTCCCCTTTCATGTAGTGCTGTGGAACATTTGGTACAAGTACCCATGTCCTGATTTTAACATTGTGTATTAATAAAGATTCTTTTTATATATTTGTACTTCTGGCTCCTGGTTCTCCTTTTCTTTGATATTTATGGTTGGAGCCATGAATTTAATAATCCGGGTTATTACCTTACATATTTACTAGTACCTCTTCCCAGGTCTGTTTGCTATGTATCCGGATCCTTTGTTAAGACTAATAAAACGCCTGTCTGAATCCAGACTTAGGCCATGGTCACACGTTCAGTATTTGGTCAGTATTTTACCTCAGTATTTCTAAGCCAAACCCAGGAGTGGGTGATAAATACATAAGTGGCAATGTGTTTCCTTTATACTTTTCCTCCAATTGTTCCACTTCTGATGTTGGCCAACAAACACATGAACGTAGACACAGACATTTGAACATAGAAGGGGTCTTTTTTTTTTTTTTTTTAAAGGGTAACAACTTGCACTCACCCACATGTTCATCTGTTACTTGGACTGTAGGAAGGGCTTGGATCTTCTCGTTGTCAGCAGGAGGTGGTCCAGTGTTTTCAAACTGGTTAAGCAACTAATTTAAACACAGTAAAAATATAAATCCTTATTATTGAACATCATTCTCTATTGACCAACGTCTTGCTTTCTCCCTTTTAGGCCATGTTCACACTTTGCGGGTTTTACCGCGGATCCGCGGCGATTTTGATGCTGCGGGTCCGCAGCAGTTTCCATAGGGTTTACATTTACATGTAAACCCTATGGAAACCGCAATCCGCTGTGCACATGCTGCGGGAAAAACCGCGCAGAAACGCAGCGGTTTACATTCCGCAGCATGTCACTTCTTTGTGCAGAATCGCTGTGCCCATGATGCGAGAAGTAAGCGGATCATGTGTGGATGGTACCCGGGGTGGAGGAGAGGAGAAAAAAAAAAAAAAAGAATAAAAATAATGATATACTCACCTCTCAGCGCTGCACGCGGCCGTCCGGTCGCAGGGTTGCTGTGCGAGCAGGACCTGCGGTGACGTCGCGGTCACATGACCGTGACGACGCGGTCACATGACCGTGACGTCACGAAGGTCCTTCTCGCACAGCATCAGAGGGTGAGTATAAACCATTTTTTAAATTATTTTTAACATTACTATTGATGCTGCATATGCAGCATCAATAGTATAGGAGTAAACCCGCAATGGAAACCGCAAAACAAACCGCGATAAATCTGCAGGGATAACCGCAGCGGTTTTGCCCTGCAGATTTATCAAATCCGCTGCGGGAGAACCTGCAGAGGACCCCGCAAAGTGTGCACATAGCCTTATACTTCCAAAAGTCATAACTTATTTTTCCACTGACCTTGCTATATAAAGGATTTGCAATTTTTTAATTTTTTTATTTAACCCCATTCACGACCAGAGGTATTTTCATTTTTTTGCTCTTCTTCACACAGTCATAACTTTTTATTTTTCGGTCCATATGGCCACGTGAGGGCTTGTGTTTTGTGGGACAAGTTGTACTTTTGAACGACACCATTGGTTTTAACGTATTGTATACTGGAAAACCAGTACAATTCCATTTTTATTTCTTTTTTACCATGTTCACCAAATGCTAAAACTGACCTGCCATTATGATTCTCCAGGTCATTACAAGTTCACCAAATATGTATAGGTTCTTTTTTATTTAATTTTTATTTTAAAAAAAATTCCAAAGTTTGGTAAAAATAAAAAAATCATCATGTGATTGGGTCACTGGTGGGCGGGATTTACGACACGCTTCCGGTAAGTGTAAGTTAAATGCTGACAATTGAAATTGACAGCGACATTTAAGTAGTCAACAGCTGCGGGTAGATTGCGATTCCAACCGTGGCGTTTGCAGGCACATCAGATGTATATATATCAGCTGTCATGTGCCTGGAAAGGGAAGGCGGAAAGGGAAGGCGGAAAGGGAAGGCGGAAAGGGAAGGCGGAAAGGGAAGGCAGTAAGGGAAGGCAGTAAGGGAAGGCAGAAAGGGAAGGCGGAAAGGGAAGGCGGAAAGGGAAGGCGGAAAGGGAAGGCGGAAAGGGAAGGCGGAAAGGGAAGGCGGAAAGGGAAGGCGGAAAGGGAAGGCGGGGTGGAGTCAGACATCGGTATACTATTATGCCTGATGTCGGAAAGGGGTTAAAATTTTTTATTTTTTTTACACAGGTTTTCTTTAACAAAAAACCCCCCACATATCAAGATATGAATTTTGCTACCTCTCAACCTTGAATTGTATTGTTTTTTTTAGGGGTTTGCATCAGTTCATGTACAGAAAAGGTCTACAATTGTGAACTTTTGATTTTGTTTTCATTGTGAAACAAACACCAAATAGGACAAAATAACTGAAAACTTCAGTGTGCATAACTATTCACCCTCTAAAGTCAGTGCTTTGTAGAACCTCCTTTTGTGGAAATTACAGCTGCAAGTCCCTGCAAATCCCACTGGGATTTCTGCCCATTTCTCAAGGCAAAACTGCTCCAGCTCCTTCAAGTTAGATGGTTCCGCTGATGAACAGCAATCTTCAAGTCAGAATACAGATTCTCAACTGGTTTACGGTCTGGGCCACTCAAACATTTACACATTTCCCTTTAAAGGGAAACTGTCAGCAGGATTGTGTTGTGCAATCTACAGGGTCAGGTCAGCGCTACTATACTGATTAAAATGATACCTGGGTTGATGAAATCCATCTTGTGGCTGTTATTTACCGTTTTCTTCGAACTATAAGACGCACCCCAAATTTTGGGGTGGAAAATAGCAGAAAAAAAAAAAAGATTTTTATGAGATGGTGTCCGTGTTATTGTCCAAATTTAAGGTATCTTACCTGAGGGCTGGTGGTGGTACATGTTGCATTTTGTTGCGGTCGGCGCAGCATCAAAACGACACATGCGTAGGCATCTGCATAACATTCGCATGGCCTGCGTACCCAATGTTAAAGATAGGTACGTAGGACGCATGCCGATGTAGGTGGAGCTGAATGGAAGAGGTGTGGCAGTGGGCAGGGCTTAACGGAGGAACTACACAGCCCTCCGCAGCTCTGCCCAACGCAAGTGTGAAACCAGCCTAAATCAGTACAATGTCCCAAACTGATACAGTCTGTAGGTTACTGTGCACAATACTGTTGACGGGTTCCCTTTAATTCACTAAGGTGTTGCTTTAGCAGTATGCTTTGTGTCATTGTCTTGTTGGAAGGTGTACCTCCATCCCAGTCTCAAATCAGTGACAAACAGATTTTGCTCAAGAATATCCCGGTATTTCATACCATACTTCTTCCCCTCGACTTGGACCATTTTCCTTGTCCCTGCTGCAGGAAAACATCCCCATAGCATGATGCTGCCACCATGTTTCACTGTGGGGATTGTGATCTTGGGGTGACGAGCTGTGCTAGTTTGGCACTAGACATAATTTACCTTGGTGTTCAATTTTTGTCTTATCTGACAACAGCACCTTCCACCATACATTTGGGGAGTCTCATGTATTTTGGCAAACTCAAAACAAGCCTTACAATTATTGTGTGCAAGTAAAGGCTTTTTTCTGCCCACTCTTCCATAAAGCCACTTTTATGGAGTGTTCAGATTTTTGTGGTCACATGGACAGATACTTCTGTCTCTGCTTGGGAGCTCTGCAGCTCCTTCAGCATTACCTTTGGTCTCTATGCAGTCACTCTGAATAATGCCCACCTTGCCTGGGTGGAGTGTTTTGGTGGGCAGTCCTCTCTCGGCAGGTTTGTTGTGGTACCATGTTCTTTCCATGTGACAATAATTGATTTGATGATGCTCCGGGAGGGGGATCTCTTTGATCTTCATGGTGTTTGGACACTGGTGCCTCTTGGTTAATGGTGTTGCTCTGTGGCCCTTCAGAAAAGGTGTGTGTATATACGGACAGGTCATGTGACACTTAAATTGCACACAGTTGGACTTCTTTACACTAAGCATGTGACTTATGAAGGTAATAGTTTGCACCAGAAATTTTTAGGGGCTTCATATCCACATGACAATTTTTAGTTATTTGATCCCATAAATGTAATATATGCCTATATTTTTCTCACTCCAGCAACTTAAGACTATTTAGTACTGATGCATCATACACAAACCAGATTACAAAAATATTTAACTCCTTAACGTCCAATGACTGATATATCCAACACTGGACGCCTCACACTCTTTGGCTTCAGTGATGAGACCGCACCTTTTCTGACACATGATAGCTGCTAACATGTTAAATGCTGCTGTTAAACTCAGACAGCGGTATTTAGCATGCACACCCTGTAGGCGCATCACTAATCGTGCCTGTGTCACATGACCGCGGGTCGCCGATGGGTTGGCATGACAACTCGGGGTCTGCTGGAGACCCCTGTGGTTGCCACTGCCAGATAGCTATGAGCATTTCTGCACCACAAAGCAGTGTTGCAGCCCTGCTCTGTGTAGCACAAGCAATCGGTGCAGCTTCAAGCCTCCCACGAAGACTATTGAAGCTAGAAAGATATTAAAAAAAAAAAAAAAAAAAAGGTTTAACCCCTTTCCAACATCGGGCGAAATAGTACACCGATGTCAGAGTCCCTCCCTTTGATGTCGGCTCCGGCGGTGAGCCCACATTTTTCCCAGTACCTGCTTTGAACAGCTGGCATGTGACCAAAATAGCCGTGGGTGGAATAGCGAGCCACCTGCGGCTATTAACCCGTTAAATGCCATTGTGAAATGTTGACAGCTGCATTTAACTCGCACTTCCGGCCATCGGGCCCGAAACCCTCCCACCGGTGACCAGCGGGAATCGCAGGTAACCGGTTCACTGGCATGACAATCAAAGGTCTCCTGGAGACATCTATGGTTGTCACTGTTGGATGGCTGTGAGCACCACCCAGTGGTCCGTGCTCATAGAAAGTGAGTAATTCTACTACATAGAGGTTATCTGATCATCGCCTCTATGTAGCAGAGCCGATCGGGTTGAGGCAGCTTCCAGTCTCCCATGGAGACTATTGAAGCATGCAAAAAGTAAAAAAAAATAAAAATATATTATTATTACTATTTATTATTATAGCGCCATTTATTCCATGGAAGGAATAAATGTGAGGAAGGGTATACATAATAAAAACAGGTACAATAATCTTGAACAATACAAGTCACAACTGGTACAGGAGGAGAGAGGATCCTGTATATATATATGTATATGTATATGTATATATATATATATATATATATATATATATATATATATATATATATATATATATATATACACACACACACACACAGTGGGGCAAAAAAGTATTTAGTCATTCAGCAATAGTGCAAGTGCCACCACTTAAAAAGATGAGAGGCGTCTGTAATTTACATCATAGGTAGACCTCAACTATGGGAGACAAACTGAGAAAAAAAAATCCAGAAAATCACATTGTCTGTTTTTTTATCATTTTATTTGCATATTATGGTGGAAAATAAGTATTTGGTCAGAAACAAAATTTCATCTCAATACTTTGTAATATATCCTTTGTTGGCAATGACAGAGGTCAAACGTTTTCTGTAAGTCTTCACAAGGTTGCTACACACTGTTGTTGGTATGTTGGCCCATTCCTCCATGCAGATCTCCTCTAGAGCAGTGATGTTTTTCGCTTTTCGCTTGGCAACACGGACTTTCAACTCCCTCCAAAGGTTTTCTATAGGGTTGAGATCTGGAGACTGGGCTAGGCCACTCCAGGACCTTGAAATGCTTCTTACGAAGCCACTCCTTCATTAACCTGGCGGTGTGCTTTGGATCATTGTCATGTTGAAAGACCCAGCCACGTTTCATCTTCAATGCCCTTGCTGATGGAAGGAGGTTTGCACTCAAAATCTCACGATACATGGCCCCATTCATTCTTTCATGTACCCGGATCAGTCGTCCTGGCCCCTTTGCAGAGAAACAGCCCCAAAGCATGATGTTTCCACCACCATGCTTTACAGTAGGTATGGTGTTTGATGGATGCAACTCAGTATTCTTTTTACTCCAAACATGACAAGTTGTGTTTCTACCAAACAGTTCCAGTTTGGTTTCATCAGACCATAGGACATTCTCCCAAAACTCCTCTGGATCATCCAAATGCTCTCTAGCAAACTTCAGACGGGCCCGGACATGTACTGGCTTAAGCAGTGGGACACGTCTGGCACTGCAGGATCTGAGTCCATGGTGGCGTAGTGTGTTATTTATGGTAGGCCTTGTTACATTGGTCTCAGCTCTCTGCAGTTCATTCACTAGGTCCCCCCGCGTGGTTCTGGGATTTTTGCTCACCGTTCTTGTGATCATTCTGACCCCATGGGGTGGGATTTTGCGTGGAGCCCCAGATCGAGGGAGATTATCAGTGGTCTTGAATGTCTTCCATTTTCTAATTATTGCTCCCACTGTTGATTTCTTCACTCCAAGCTGGTTGGCTATTGCAGATTCAGTCTTCCCAGCCTGGTGCAGGGCTACAATTTTGTTTCTGGTGTCCTTTGACAGCTCTTTGGTCTTCACCATAGTGGAGTTTGGAGTCAGACTGTTTGAGGGTGTGCACAGGTGTCTTTTTATACTGATAACAAGTTTAAACAGGTGCCATTACTACAGGTAATGAGTGGAGGAAAGAGGAGACTCTTAAAGAAGAAGTTACAGGTCTGTGAGAGCCAGAAATCTTGATTGTTTGTTTCTGACCAAATACTTATTTTCCACCATAATATGCAAATAAAATGATAAAAAAACAGACAATGTGATTTTCTGGATTTTTTTTTCTCAGTTTGTCTCCCATAGTTGAGGTCTACCTATGATGTAAATTACAGACGCCTCTCATCTTTTTAAGTGGTGGAACTTGCACTATTGCTGAATGACTAAATACTTTTTTGCCCCACTGTATATATATATAATTGTGGCCTGATTCTAATGCATCGGGTTTTCTAGAATATGCATGTCCCAGTAGTATATGGACAATGATGATTCCAGAATTCGCGGCAGACTGTGCCCGTCGCTGATTGGTCGAGGCAACCTTTATGACATCATCGTCGCCATGGCAACCATTATGACATCTACGTCGATACAGTGCCCGTCGCTGATTGGTCGAGGCGAATTCGCGGCAGACTGTGCCCGTCACTGATTGGTCGAGGCAACCTTTATGACATCATCGTCGCCATGCTGTGCCCGTCGCGGCCTCGACCAATCAGAGACGCGGGATTTCCAGGACAGACAGACAGACAGAAAAACCCTTAGACAATTATATATATAGATGATGGAGGAGCATTATACCGCACTGTGCAGCATTATACGGTGATGGGGGAGCATTATAACGCACTTTGCAGCATTATACGGTGATGGGGGAGCATTATACTGCACTGTGCAGCATTATACGGTGATGGGGGAGCATTATACCGCACTTTGCAGCATTATATGGTGATGGCGGAGCATTATACCACACTATGCAGCATTATAAAGGATGATGGAGGAGCATTATACCCCACTGTGCAGCATTATAAAGGATGATTGAGGAGCATTATACCGCACTGTGCAGCATTATGCAGTGATGGGGGAAAATTATACCACACTGTGCAGCTTCATACGGTGATGGGGGAGCATTATACCGAACTATGCAGCATTATAAAGGATGATGGAGGAGCATTATACCGCACTGTGCAGCATTATAAAGGATGATTGAGGAGCATTATACCGCACTGTGCAGCATTATGCAGTGATGGGGGAAAATTATACCACACTGTGCAGCTTCATACGGTGATGGGGGAGCATTATACCGAACTATGCAGCATTATAAAGGATGATGGAGGAGCATTATACCGCACTGTGCAGCTTCATACGGTGATGGGGGAGCATTATACTGCACTGTGGATCAATATAGGGTGATGGGGGAGCATTATACCACACTGTGCAGCATTATACGGTGATGGGGGAGCATTATAACGCACTTTGCAGCATTATACGGTGATGGGGGAGCATTATACCGCACTGTGCAGCTTCATACGGTGATGGGGGAGCATTATACCGAACTATGCAGCATTATAAAGCATGATGGAGGAGCATTATACCGCACTGTGCAGCATTATGCGGTGATGGGAGAAAGTTATACCGCACTGTGCAGCATTATGCGATGATGGGGGAAAATTATACCGCACTATGCAGAATTATAAAGGATGATGGAGGAGCACTATACCGCACTGTGCAGCGTTATGCGGTGATGGGGGAAAATTATACCGCATTGTGCAGCATTATACGGTGATGGGGGAGCATTATACCGCACTGTGCAGCATTATAAAGTATGATGGAGGAGCATTATACCGCACTATGCAGCTTCATACATTGATGGGGGAGCATTATACCGCACTATGCAGCATTATTATTTGCATCGCCCACCACATTGTATAATGCTGCACAGTGCAATATAATGCTCCCCCATCACCGTATAATGCTGCACAGTGCGGTATAATGCTCCTCCATCATCCTTTATAATGCTGCATAGTTCAGTATAATGCTCCCCCATCACCGCATAATGCTGCACAGTGCGGTATAATGCTCCTCCATCATCCTTTATAATGCTGCACAGTGCGGTATAATGCTCCTCCATCATCCGATATAATGCTGCATAGTGCGGTATAATGCTCCCCCATCACCGTATAATGCTGCAAAGTGCGGTATAATGCTCCCCCATCACCGTATAATGCTGCACAGTGCGGTATAATGCTCCTCCATCATCCTTTATAATGCTGCATAGTGCGGTATAATGCTCCCCCATCACCGTATAATGCTGCACAGTGCGGTATAACTTTCCCCCATCACCGCATAATGCTGCACAGTGCGGTATAATGCTCCTCCATCATCCTTTATAATGCTGCACAGTGCGGTATAATGCTCCTCCATCATCCTTTATAATGCTGCACAGTGCGGTATAATGCTCCTCCATCTTCTTTTATAATGCTGCACAGTGCGGTATAATGCTCCACCATCATCTTTTATAATGCTGCACAGTGCGGTATAATGCTCCCCCATCACCCTATATTGCTCCACAGTGCGGTATAATGCTGCTCCATCATCCTTTATAATGCTGCATAGTGCGGTATAATGCTCCCCAATCACCCTATATTGCTCCACAGTGCAGTATAATGCTCCCCCATCACCCTATATTGATCCTCAGTGCGGTATAATTATGGCCACCTCACAGTATAATGCTCCTTATCACTGTGTAAAGATCACCCCCATCATTGCCTTAGCCATAAACATAAAAAACACACACAGACCAGACAAAACACACACACACACACACACACACACACACGCTGTTGCGGTCAGGATTTCGCAAGGCAAGGTTCCAGGCGATTGCAGGGAGGTGAGATCAGCTGACGATCCTCCCTTCTACAGCGTGTGCGACCTGGGTGAGTCGCTTAGACACGCAGTGCGCATGCCCAGGAATCCCAGCCCCGCAATGTGAATAAATCATAAGTCACTGCGGGGCTGGGATTCACAGGCAGGGCGGCCGCACCAGGCAGGGGAAAAGAGCACAGGCGCCGGCTACTTTTGATAACAGCGGTGAGGAGGAGGCGGCGCCCAGCACAAAGAAGATGTGAGTGACAGTTGTGTGCTGTCTGAAGCAGGGGGGAAACACCGGCCCACTTGACTGAGGAGCAGGTATTTCAGACAAATTATAAAACTGACTAGATTGTGGCCCGATTCTAACGCATCAGGTATTCTAGAATATGCATGTCCCCGTAGTATATGGACAATGATGATTCCAGAATTCGCGGCAGACTGTGCCCGTCGCTGATTGGTCGAGGCAACCTTTTTGACATCATCGTCGCCATGGCAACCATTATGACATCTACGTTGATACTGTGCCCGTCGCTGATTGGTCGAGGCCCAGGCGGCCTCGACCAATCAGCGAATGAATAAACGGGACAGACAGACAGAAAAACCCTTAGACAATTATATATATAGACTAGCTGTACTACCCGGCTTCGCCCGGGTTAATGACTGCTGTTAGCAAAATAGAATGTGTTAACAAAAATTTATTCTGCACGCAAAAACCACAAAACAAATAGATAAAAATTTAATTATTAAAAGGCAAAAACTAAGCTAATAGAAGCATTTCACAACATATATTAGCTTTGTTATACTGAGAATGTCTTTGTTGCCTATATTAACCAATCAGAGCTCAGATTAATTAACTGTAGCAAAATAGAAGCTGAGCTGTGATTGGTTGCTATTGGCAGCCTGATAAATCCCCAGCCAACAGGAAGCCCTCCCCCCTGGCAGTATATATTAGCTCACACATACACATAATAGACAGGTCATGTGACTGACAGCTGCCGTATTTCCTATATGGTACATTTGTTGCTCTTGTAGTTGGTCAGCTTATTAAATCAGATTTTTATTTTTGAAGGATAATACCAGACTTGTGTGTGTTTTAGGGCAAGTTTCATGTGTCAAGTTGTGTGTGTTGAGTTGCGTGTGGCGACATGCATGTAGCGACTTTTGTGAGATGAGTTTTGTGTGGTGACATGCGTGTAGCAACATTTTGTGTGTCGAGTTGCATGTGACAGGTTAGTGTAGCAAGTTGTGTGCAGCAAGATTTGTGCATGGCGAGTTTTGCGCGTGGCGAGTTTTATGTGTGGTGCGTTTTGAGTATGTGCAAGTTTTGTGTGAGGCAACTTTAGCATGTGTTGCAACTTTCGTACATGTGGCAATTTTTCTGTGTGTGCAAGTTTTGCATGAGGTGAGTTTTCCATGAGGTGAGTTTTCCATGAGGTGAGTTTTGCACGTGTGGCGAGTTTTGCGTGAGCCTAGTTTTGCATATGGCGAGTTTTGCATGTAGCGAGTTTTGCACGTGGCGAGTTTTGAGTGGTAACTTTTGTGTTTCGACTTATGTGGCGAGGTTGGTGTGTGTGTGGTGAAATGTGTGCTGAGGGTCGTATATGTGTTCAAGCACGTGGTAGTGTGTGGCGCATTTTGTGTTTGTGTTCATATCCCCGTGTGTGGCGAGTATCCCATGTCGGGGCCCCACCTTAGCAACTGTACGGTATATACTCTTTGGCGCCATCGCTCTCATTCTTTAAGTCCCCATTGTTCACATCTGGCAGCTGTCAATTTTCCTCCAAAACTTTTCCCTTCACTTTTTCCCCATTATGTAGATAGGGGCAAAATTGTTTGGTGAATTGGAACGCGCGGGGTTAAAATTTCACCTCACAACATAGCCTATGACACTTTCGGGGTCCAGACGTGTGACTGTGCAAAATTTTGTGGCTGTAGCTGCGACGGTGCAGATGCCAATCCCGGACATACACACATACATACATACACACATTCAGCTTTATATATTAGACTAGCTGTACTACCCGGCTTCGCCCGGGTTAATGACTGCTGTTAGCAAAATAGAATGTGTTAACAAAAATTTATTCTGCACACAAAAACCACAAAACAAATAGATAGAAATGTAATTATTAAAAGGCAAAAACCAAGCTAATAGAAGAATTTCACAACATATATTAGCTTTGTGATACTGAGAATGTCTTTGTTGCCTATATTAACCAATCAGAGCTCAGGTTAATTAACTGTAGCAAAATAGAAGCTGAGCTGTGATTGGTTGCTATTGGCAGCCTGATAAATCCCCAGCCAACAGGAAGCCCTCCCCCCTGGCAGTATATATTAGCTCACACATACACATAATAGACAGGTCATGTGACTGACAGCTGCCGTATTTCCTATATGGTACATTTGTTGCTCTTGTAGTTTGTCTGCTTATTAATCAGATTTTTATTTTTGAAGGACAATACCAGACTTGTGTGTGTTTTAGGGCGAGTTTCATGTGTCAAGTTGTGTGTGTTGAGTTGCGTGTGGCGACATGCATGTAGCGACTTTTGTGAGATGAGTTTTGTGTGGCGACATGCGTGTAGCAACATTTTGTGTGTCGAGTTGCATGTGACAGGTTAGTGTAGCAAGTTGTGTGCAGCAAGATTTGTGCATGGCGAGTTTTGCGCGTGGCGAGTTTTATGTGTGGTGCGTTTTGAGTATGTGCAAGTTTTGTGTGAGGCAACTTTTGCATGTGGTGCAACTTTTGTACATGTGGCAATTTTTCTGTGTGTGCAAGTTTTGCATGAGGTGAGTTTTCCATGAGGTGAGTTTTGCGCGTTGCGAGTTTTGAGTGGTGACTTTTGTGTTTCGACTTTTATGTGGCGAGGTTGGTGTGTGTGTGGTGAATTGTGTGCTGAGGGTCGTATGTGTGTTCAAGCACGTGGTAGTGTGTGGTGCATTTTGTGTTTGTGTTCATATCCCCGTGTGTGGTGAGTATCCCATGTCAGGGCCCCACCTTAGCAACTGTACGGTATATACTCTTTGTCGCCATCGCTCTCATTCTTTAAGTCCTCATTGTTCACATCTGGCAGCTGTCAATTTTCCTCCAACACTTTTCCCTTCACTTTTTCCCCATTATGTAGATAGGGGCAAAATTGTTTGGTGAATTGGAACGCGCGGGGTTAAAATTTCACCTCACAACATAGCCTATGACGCTCCCGGGGTCCAGACGTGTGACTGTGCAAAATTTTGTGGCTGTAGCTGCGACGGTGCAGATGCCAATCCCGGACATACACACATACATACATACACACATTCAGCTTTATATATTAGATATACCTGTATGTAATCTCCTGTATATAGTATATATCTGTGTGTCATCTCCTCCTGTATATAGTATATACCTGTATGTCATCTCCTCCTATACATAGCATATACCTGTATGTCATCTCCTCCTGTATATACTATATACCTGTAGGTAATCTGCTCCTGTATATAGTATATACCTGTGTGTCATCTCCTCCTGTATGTAGTATGTACCTGCATGTCATCTCCTCCTCTATATAGTATATACCTGTGTGTCATCTCTCCTGTATATAGTATATATCTGTGTGTCATCTCCTCCTGTATATAGTATATACCTGTGTGTCATCTCCCCTGTAAATAGTATATACCTGTGTCATCTCCTCCTGTATATAGTATATAGCTGTATGTCATCTCCTCCTGTATTAGCCCTCGTTCACACGTTATTTGGTCAGTATTTTTACCTCAGTATTTTTAAGCTAAAATGGCAGCCTGATAAATCCCCAGCCAACAGTAAGCCCACCCCCTGGCAGTATATATTAGCTCACACATACACATAATAGACTGGTCATGTGACTGACAGCTGCCGGATTCCTATATGGTACATTTGTTGCTCTTGTAGTTTGTCTGCTTATTAATCAGATTTTTATTTTTGAAGGATAATACCAGACTTGTGTGTGTTTTAGGGCGAGTTTCGTGTGTCAAGTTGTGTGTGTTGAGTTGCGTGTGGCGACATGCATGTAGGGACTTTTGTGAGATGAGTTTTGTGTGGCGACATGCGTGTAGCAACTTTTTGTGTGTCGAGTTGCATGTGACAGGTTAGTGTAGCAAGTTGTGTGCAGCAAGTTTTGCGCATGGCGAGTTTTGCGCGTGGCGAGTTTTATGTGTGGTGCCTTTTGAGTATGTGCAAGTTTTGTGTGAGGCAACTTTTGCATGTGTTGCAACTTTTGTGCATGTGGCAATTTTTCTGCGTGTGCAAGATTTGCGTGTGGCGAGTTTTCCATGAGGTGAGTTTTGCACGTGTGGCGAGTTTTGCATGTGGAGAGTTTTGCGCGTGGCGAGTTTTGAGCGGCGACTTTTGTGTTTCTACTTTTATGTGGCGAGGTTGGTGTATGTGTGGTGAAATGTGCGCTGAGGGTGGTATATGTGTTTGAGCACGTGGTAGTCTGTGGCGCATTTTGTGTGTGTGTTCATATCCCCGTGGTGGTGTGGCGATTATCCCATGTTGGGGCACCACCTTAGCAACTGTACAGTATATACTCTTTGGCGCCATCGCTGTCATTCTTTAAGTCCCCCTTGTTCACATCTGGCAGCTGTTAATTTGCCTCCAACACTTTTCCTTTCATTTTTTCCCCATTATGAAGATAGGGGCAAAATTGTTTGGTGAATTGGAAAGCGCGGGGTTAAAATTTCACCTCACAACATAGCTTTGACGCTCTCGGGGCCCAGACGTGTGACTGTGCAAAATTTTGTGCCTGTAGCTGCGACGCCTCCAACACTTTTCCTTTCACTTTTTCCCCATTATGTCGATAGGGGCAAAATTGTTTGGTGAATTGGAAAGCACGGGGTTAAAATTTCACCTCACAACATAGCCTATGACGCTCTCGGGGTCCAGACGTGTGACTGTGCAAAATTTTGTGGCTGTAGCTGCGACGGTTCAGATGCCAATCCCGGACATACATACATACATACATACATACATACACACACACACACACATTCAGCTTTATATATTAGATATACCTGTATGTAATCTCCTGTATATAGTATATACCTGTGTGTCATCTCACCTATTTATAGTATATATCTGTGTGTCATCTCCTCCTGTATATAGTATAAACCTGTATGTCATCTCCTCCTATACACAGCATATACCTGTATGTCATCTCCTCCTGTATATAACATATACCTGTAGGTAATCTGCTCCTGTATATAGTATATACCTGTGTGTCATCTCCTCCTGTATATAGTATATACCTGTATGTCATCTCCTCCTGTATGTAGTATGTACCTGTATGTCATCTCCTCCTCTATATAGTATATACCTGTGTGTCATCTCTCCTGTATATAGTATATATCTGTGTGTCATCTCCTCCTGTATATAGTATATACCTGTGTGTCATCTCCCCTGTAAATAGTATATACCTGTGTGTCATCTCCTCCTGTATATAGTATATATCTGTATGTCATCTCCTCCTGTATTAGCCCTCGTTCACACGTTATTTGGTCAGTATTTTTACCACAGTATTTGTAAGCTAAATTGGCAGCCTGATAAATCCCCAGCCAACAGTAAGCCCACCCCCTGGCAGTATATATTAGCTCACACATACACATAATAGACTGGTCATGTGACTGACAGCTGCCGGATTCCTATATGGTACATTTGTTGCTCTTGTAGTTTGTCTGCTTATTAATCAGATTTTTATTTTTGAAGGATAATACCAGACTTGTGTGTGTTTTAGGGCGAGTTTCGTGTGTCAAGTTGTGTGTGTTGAGTTGCGTGTGGCGACATGCGTGTAGCAACTTTTTGTGTGTCGAGTTGCATGTGACAGGTTAGTGTAGCAAGTTGTGTGCAGCAAGTTTTGCGCATGGCGAGTTTTGCGCGTGGCGAGTTTTATGTGTGGTGCCTTTTGAGTATGTGCAAGTTTTGTGTGAGGCAACTTTTGCATGTGTTGCAACTTTTGTGCATGTGGCAATTTTTCTGCGTGTGCAAGTTTTGTGTGTGGCGAGTTTTCCATGAGGTGAGTTTTGCACATGTGGCGAGTTTTGCATGTGGAGAGTTTTGCGCGTGGCGAGTTTTGAGCGGCGACTTTTGTGTTTCGACTTTTATGTGGCGAGGTTGGTGTATGTGTGGTGAAATGTGTGCTGAGGGTGATATATGTGTTCGAGCACGTGGTAGTGTGTGGCGCATTTTGTGTGTGTGTTCATATCCCCGTGGTGGTGTGGTGATTATCCCATGTTGGGGCCCCACCTTAGCAACTGTACAGTATATACTCTTTGGTGCCATCACTGTCATTCTTTAAGTCCCCCTTGTTCACATCTGGCAGCTGTTAATTTGCCTCCAACACTTTTCCTTTCATTTATTCCCCATTATGTAGATAGGGGCAAAATTGTTTGGTGAATTGGAAAGCGCGGGGTTAAAATTTCACCTCACAACATAGCCTATGACGCTCTCGGGGTCCAGAAGTGTGACTGTGCAAAATTTTGTGGCTGTAGCTGCGACGGTTCAGATGCCAATCCCGGACATACACACACGCATACTTACATACATACATACATACATACATTCAGCTTTAGATATATAGATATATATATAGATATAGATAGATAGATAGATAGATAGATAGATAGATAGATAGATAGATAGATAATGTTATATATACTAGATTGTGGCCCGATTCTAACGCATCGGGTATTCTAGAATATGCATGTCCCCGTAGTATATGGACAATGATGATTCCAGAATTCGCGGCAGACTGTGCCCGTTGCTGATTGGTCGAGGCAACCTTTATGACAGTCACCATGGCAACCATTATGACATCTACGTCGATACTGTGCCCGTCGCTGATTGGTCGAGGCGAATTCGCGGCAGACTGTGCCCGTCGCTGATTGGTCGAGGCAACTTTTATGACATCATCGTCGCCATGCTGTGCCCGTCGCTGATTGGTCGAGGCCTGGCGGCCTCGACCAATCAGAGCCGCGGGATTTCCAGGACAGACAGACAGAAAAACCCTTAGACAATATAGATATATATATATATACTAGATTGTGGCCCGATTCTAACGCATCGGGTATTCTAGAATATGCATGTCCCCGTAGTATATGGGCAATGATGATTCCGACTGTGCCCGTCGCTGATTGGTCGAAGCAACCTTTTTAACATCGTCGCCATGGCAACCATTATGACTAGTGTTGAGCGATACCGTCCGATACTTGAAAGTATCGGTATCGGAAAGTATCGGCCGATACCGGCAAAGTATCGGATCCAATCCGATACCCGATACCAATACAAGTCAATGGGACTCAAGTATCGGACGGTATTCCTGATGGTTCCCAGGGTCTGAAGGAGAGGAAACTCTCCTTCAGGCCCTGGGATCCATATTAATGTGTAAAAGAAAGAATTAAAATAAAAAATATTGCTATACTCACCTCTCCGACGCAGCCTGGACCTCACCGAGGGAACCGGCAGCGTTGTTTGCTTAAAATTCGCGCTTTTCCTTCCTTACGTGAAGTCCCGGCTTGTGATTGGTCGCGTGCCGCCCATGTGGCTGCGACGCGACCAATCACAGCAAGCCGTGACGTAATTTTAGGTCCTTCAGGATTTTAAAATTACGTTCTGGCTTGTGATTGGTCGCGTCGCGGTCACGTGGGCGACGCGACCAATCACAAGCCGTGACGTCACGGGAGGCTGGACACTTGCGCATTTTAAAAGCCAGCAATTTTCACAAGCCAGAATGTAATTTTAAAATCCTGAAGGACCTAAAATTACGTCACGGCTTGCTGTGATTGGTCGCGTCGCGGCCACATGGGCGGCACGCGACCAATCACAAGCCGGGACTTCACGTAAGGAAGTAAACGCGCGAATTTTAAGCAAACAACGCTGCCGGTTCCCTCGCTGAGGTCCAGGCTGCGTCGGAGAGGTGAGTATAGCAATATTTTTTTATTTTAATTCTCTCTTTTACACATTTTTACATTAATGTTGTTTCGATACCGATACCCGATACCACAAAAGTATCGGATCTCGGTATCGGAATTCCG
Organism: Ranitomeya variabilis; assembly: GCF_051348905.1. Lineage (NCBI taxonomy): Eukaryota > Metazoa > Chordata > Amphibia > Anura > Dendrobatidae > Ranitomeya > Ranitomeya variabilis. Next base: position 524,373,571 of record NC_135232.1, read on the forward strand.
ATACCCGCAAGTATCGGCCGATACCCGATACTTGCGGTATCGGAATGCTCAACACTAATTATGACATCTACGTCGATACTGTGCCCGTCGCTGATTGGTCGAGGCCTGGCGGCCTCGACCAATCAGACGCGGGATTTCCATTATGACATCATCGTCGCCATGCTATGCCCGTCGCTGATGGGGTCGAGGCCCAGGCGGCCTCGACCAATCAGTGAATGAATAAACGGGACAGTCAGACAGAAAAACCCTTAGATTATATATATATATATATATATATATATATATATATATATATATATATATATATATATAGATATATATATATAGATATATATATATATAGATATATATATATAGATATATATATATATATATATATATATATAGAGAGAGAGAGAGAGAGAGAGAGAGAGAGAGAGAGAGAGAGAGTGTATATATATATATATATATATATATATATATATATATATATATATATATATATATATATATATATATATACACATATACACATACACACACACACACGCACATATATATTTTTTTAACAGATATATATATCTATATATCTCTAAGGGTCACTTCCGTCTTTCTGGATATTCATTGGTCGCGGCCTCTGTCTGTCATGGTAATCCAAGTCGCTGATTGGTCGCGGCAAAACGGCCACTACCAATCAGACGGGCACAGTCCGGCGGCAAAATGGCCCTCCTTCCTCCCCGCAGTCAGTGCCCGCTCCATAATCCCCTCCAGTCAGTGCTCAGACAGGGTTAATGGCAGCGGTAACGGACCGCGTTATGCAGCGGTGTAATGCACTCCGTTACCGCTGCTATTAACCCTGTGTGACCAACTTTTTACTATTGATGCTGCCTATGCGGCATCAATAGATAAAAGAGCTATTGTTAAAAATAATAATAATAAAAAAAAATCGTTATATACTCACCGTTCGTCGGCCCCCAGATCAGGAACAGGCCTTCCCCGCTCCTCGCGACGCTCCGGTGACCACTCCATGCATTGCGGTCTCGCGAGATGACGTAGCGGTCTCGCGAGACCGCAATGCACTCTTGGGACCGGAGCGTCGGTAACCGCTTCGCCTGGATCCGGGGCCAACGGAAGGTGAGTACCGTATTTTCCGGCGTATAAGACGACTTTTTAACCCCTAAAAATTGTCCCAAAACTCGGGGGTCGTCTTATACGCCGCGTACGGCGTGTGCAGGGAGTGATCCTGGATGTTCCCAGGGTCTGAAGGAGAGGAAACTCCTTCAGGCCCTGGAATCCATATTCATGTAAAAAATGAATATGACGTCGATGACGTCGCGGTCAGGTGACCGGTCACGGACCAATCACAAGACCGTGACATCATCGTAGGTCCTTCACGCTCTGCAATTCTTAGGAACGGAGGCAGACGCTTGCAGCGGTGACAGCCAGGCTTCTCGGAGGGGTGAGTATATCCATATTTTTTATTTTTATTCTTTATTTTTTACATGAATATGGATCCTATGGCCTGAAGGAGAGTCTCCTCTCCTCCAGACCCTGGGAACCACACGCCGTATAAGATGACTGGGCGTATAAGATGACCCCCGCCTTATACAGCGGGCATATCCCAAATTCCATATTTTATATGGATAAGTTGGGGGTCGTCTTACACGCCCAGTCATCTTATACACCAGAACATACGGTATATAACAATTGTTTATTTTAATTTTTTTTTTTTTTTTTTTTTAACACTGCGTGGGCTGTGCAGTACACTGCGTGGGCTGTGCAGTACACTGCGTGGGCTGTGCAGTACACTGCGTGGGCTGTGCAGTACACTGCGTGGGCTGTGCAGTACACTGCGTGGGCTGTGCAGTACACTGCGTGGGCTGTGCAGTACACTGCGTGGGCTGTGCAGTACACTGCGTGGGCTGTGCAGTACACTGCGTGGGCTGTGCAGTACACTGCGTGGGCTGTGCAGTACACTGCGTGGGCTGTGCAGTACACTGCGTGGGCTGTGCAGTATACTACGTGGCCTGTTATATACTGCATGGCCGGCCGCAAACAATCAGCGACAGGCGCAGTCCGGCTGCGAATTGGCGCAGGATTTGAACCAAGCTTCGCTAATTGGTCGCGGCCGGCCGAATCCTGTGTATTCAATGTATTATTCTCAAATCTTCATAAATAAACTACATACATATTCTAGAATACCAGATGCGTTAGAATCGGGCTACCATCTAGTATATACAGTTATATGAAAACGTTTGGGCACCCCTATTAATCTTGAGCTTAATGTTTTATAAAAATTGTTTTTTTTGCAACAGCTATTTCAGTTTCATATATCTAATAACTGTTGGACACAGTAATATTTCTGCCTTGAAATGAGGTTTATAGTACTAACAGAAAATCTGCATTCAAACAAAATTTGACAGGTGCATAAGTATGGGCACCCTTATCATTTTCTTGTTTTAAAGGTAACCTGTCACACCCAAAATCGATGGTGAGGTAAGCTCACCGTCATCAGGGGCTTATCTACAGCATTCTGTAATGCTGTAGATAAGCCCCCGATGTTACCTGAAAGAGGAGAAAAAGAGGTTATAATATACTCACCCAGGGGCGGTCCCGCTGCGGTCCGGTCAAATGGGTGTCTCAGGTCCGCTCCGACGCCTCCTATCTTCATTTCATGACGTCCTCTTCTGGTCTCCGCACCGCGGCTTCGGCGCAGGCGTACTTTGCTCTGCCCTCAACAGGGCAGACAAAGTATTGTAGTGCGCAGGCGCCTGGCCTCTCTGACCTTACTGGCGCCTGCGCACTGCAGTACTTTGCTCTGCCCTCAACAGGGCACACAAAGTACGCCTGCGCCGAAGCCGCGGTGCGGAGACCAGAAGAGGACGTCATGGAATTAAGATGGGAGGAGCTGTACCGGACTGGAGACGCCCATCGGAGCGGGACCGCCCCTGGGTGAGTATAATCTAATGTTTTTATCCTCTTTCTGGTAACATCGGTAGCTTATCTACAGCATTACAGAATGCTGTAGATAAGCCCCTGATGCCGGTGAGCTTACCTTACCATCGATTTTGGGGGTGACAGGTTCGCTTTAAATACTTTTACCTACTTTTTACTGACTTACTAAAGCACTTTTTTGGGTTTTGTAACCTCATTGAGCTTTGAACATCATAGCCAGGTGTATGCAATCATGAGAAAAGCTACTTATCCCCTTAAAGGGCCACTGTCACCCCCTCCAGCCGTTATAAACTATAAGAGCCACCTTGTGCAGCAGTAATGCTGCAGTCTAACAAGGTGGCTCTTTTAGTTTTTGATTCCGTTATTCCCTCAATAAAGCGTTTTAAAATTTGCCCTAACTACCTGTCTGCAGACCTGGAGGCGGTCCGAAGCCTCCTCTGTGAATCTCCCAACGGCCGTCACTCTTCTCTTCTGGGGATGTGGTCGGCGCCCCCTTCGCGCTGTTTCTTCTTAAATCCGGCGCCTGCGCTGTGCGTGCCTGCCTGTGACAGGCGCAGTCTTCATTGTCCGTCATAGGTCAGATGCAGGGTGCCTGACTGCGCCTGTGCCGGCTGTGCGGCCACCCTGTTGCTGAATCCCCGCCCCGCACTGTGTTATTCATTATGCACAGTGCGGGGCTGGGGTTCCTGGGCATGCGCACTACTCTGTTCAGAAGGTCCCCCAGCTCAGACGCTCCCCCAGCTCCCCCGCCTTCCAGCGTTATTTGCGGCTGCTTCATTCCAAACACTGGCAAGGAAACCTGTATATTACGGCAACGATGGAAGGCGGGGGACCGGGGGAGCGTCTGAACAGCGCAGTGCGCATGCCCAGGAACCCCAGCCCCGCACTGTGCATAATGAATAACACAGTGCGGGGCGGGGATTCAGCAACAGGGTGGCCGCACTGCCGGCACAGGCGCAGTCAGGCACCCTGCATCTGACCTATGACGGACAATGAAGACTGCGCCTGTCACAGGCAGGCACGCACAGCGCAGGCGCCGGATTTAAGAAGAAACAGCGCGAAGGGGGCGCCGACCACATCCCCAGAAGAGAAGAGTGACGGCCGTTGGGAGATTCACAGAGGAGGCTTCGGACCGCCTCCAGGTCTGCAGACAGATAGTTAGGGCAAATTTTAAAACGCTTTATTGAGGGAATAACGGAATCAAAAACTAAAAGAGCCACCTTGTTAGACTGCAGCATTACTGCTGCACAAGGTGGCTCTTTTAGTTTATAACGGCTGGAGGGGGTGACAATGGCCCTTTAATGACAGCCAATACGTCTTTTAACTGACCTGAGATATAAGAGAATAGCAGCTCCATACAGGTGACAATCCAGTAGCTGTCGGCTGTCCACTATAGTTGACAACTTGCTGTATCAGCCATGATCAGTATTTGCACCTTCCAAATCTGTTTAACCTCCTTAGATGCTGCTGTCAATAGTGACTACATCATTATAAATGGTTAACAGAGTGTGAGGGCTTCTTAGTTATCCAAACTGGTGCCCTCAGATCATGATTGTGGGGTCCTGATGTTTGCCATAGCAATTCACGACCAAATAGCGGCCTATAGGCTGCGTTCACACTTAGAGTCTGACAGCTGTAGTAATCTGTTCAGAAGTTAGAGGCATTTAGGTGGTAAAAATACACATTTTCATTTCTGTCATACCACTTTGCATTAATTCCTGTAAAGCACCTGAAGGGTTAATAAAGTACCTGACTGCAGTTTTTAATGTGTTAGGGGGTGCTGTTTTTAAAATGGTATCACGTTTGAGGGTTTCCCAATATATGGGACCCCTAAAGTCACTTCAAACATGGATAAGTCCCTAAAAAGATACATTTTGTAAATTTCCTTGAAAAAAATGAAAAACTGCTGCTACATTTTTAAACCTCCTAAAATGCTAACAAAATAAAATAACATTTTACAAATGGTGCTGATGTAAAGCCGACATGAGGGAAATGTTATTTATTAATGGTTTGCTGTGGTATCACCATCTGGATTAAAGGGATAATCATTCAAATTTAGAAGATTGCCAATTTTTTAACTATTTTCGCAAATTTTGGATATTTTTTTTTTTTTATAAGTAAACAAAACATATTGACCTAAATTTACCATTATCATAAAGTATAATGTGTCACGAAAAAAAAAATCTCAAAATCACTGGGATTTGTTGAAGCATTGCAGAGTTATTACCACATAAAGTGACACTGGTCACATTTAAAAAAATTTGTCTGTCACTAAGGGGTTAAAAAGTGGCCACTTGCAAGTTGTTCTCCTGTTTGAATCTCCTTTGAAGAGTGGCATCATGGGATCCTCAAAACAACTGTCACATGATCTGAAAACAAAGATTATTCAACATAGTTGTTCAGGGGAAGGATACAAAAAGCTGTCTCAGAGATTTAACCTGTCAATTTCCACTGTGAGGAACATAGTAAGGAAATGGAAGAACACAGGTACAGTTCTTGTTAAGGCCAGAAGTGGCAGGCCAAGAAAAACATCAGAAAGGCAGAAGAAGAAGAATGGTGAGATCAGTCAAGGACAATCCTCAGACCACCTCCAGAGAGCTGCAGCAACAACTTGCTGCAGATGGTGTCACTGTGCATCGGTCAACTATACAACGCACTTTGCACAAGGAGAAGCTGTATGGGAGAGTGATGCGAAAGAAGCCGTTTCTGCAAGCACGCCACAAACAGAGTCGGCTGAGGTATGCAAAAGCACATTTGGAGAAGCCAATTTATTTTTGGAAGAAGGTCCTGTGGACTGATGAAACCAAGATTGAGTTGTTTTGTCATACAAAAAGGCGTTATGCATGGCGGCAAAAAAAAAAAAAAACAGCATTCCAAGAAAAACACTTGCTACCCACAGTAAAATTTGGTGGAGGTTCCATCATGCTTCGGGGCTGTGTGGCCAATGCCGGCATCGGGAATCTTGTTAACGTTGAGGGACGCATGGATTCCTCTCAGTATCAGCAGATTCTCGACAATAATGTTCATGAATCAGTGACAAAGTTGAAGTTACGCAAGGCATAGATCTTTCAGCAAGACTATGATCCAAAACACCGCTCCAAATCTACTCAGGCATTCATGCAGAGGAACAATTACACTGTTCTGGAATGGCCATCCCAGTCCCCAGACCTGAATATCATTGAACATCTGTGGGATCATTTGAAGAGGGCTGTCCATGCTCGGCGACCATCAAACTTAACTGAACTGGAATTGTTTTGTAAAGAGGAATGGTCAAAAATACCTTCATCCAGGATCCAGGAACTCATTAAAAGCTACAGGAAGCGACTAGAGGCTGTTATTTTTGCAAAAGGAGGATCTACTAAATATTAATGTCACTTTTCTGGTGAGGTGCCCATACTTATGCACCTGTCAAATTTTGTTTGAATGCAGATTGCACATTTTCTGTTAGTAATGTTTCTGCCTTGAAATGAGGTTTATTGTACTGTGTCCAACAGTTATTAAATATATGAAACTGAAATAGCGGTTGCAAAAAAACCAATTTTTATAAAACATTAAGCTTAAGATTAATAGGGGTGCCCAAACTTTTTCATATAATTGTCTAAGGGGTACTTCAGTCTGTCTGCAACTTCCATCACGGAAATCCCGCGTCGCTGATTGGTCTCGCCAGCTGCTTGTCATGGCTGCCGCGACCAATCAGCGACGGGCACAGTCAGATTAGTCCCACCCTACTCCCCTGCAGTCAGTACCCGGCGCCAACATAATCCCCTCCAGTCACCGCTCATACAGGGTTAATGCCAGCGGTAACGGACCGCGTTATGCCGCAGGTAACACTCAGTTAACGCTGCTATTAACCCTGTGTGTCCCCAACCTTCCGACGTCGCGGCTGTTCTCGGCAGTGCAAGCGACAGGTTCCGGTGCCAAGGATACTACGTGTTCCTACAATATACTACGTGGCTATGTTATATACTACGTGGCTCTGCTATATACTACGTCGGTTGTGTTATATACTACGTCACTGTGAAATATAGTACGTAGCCTGTGCTATATATACTACCTACGTATTCTAGAATACCTGATACGTTAGAATCGGGCCACCATCTAGTTAGTTAGTGTATGTATGTATGTATGTATGTATGTATGTATGTATGTATGTATGTATGTATGTATGTATGTATGTATGTGTGTGTGTGTATATATATATATATATATATACACACACATACGCACACACACATATATACACACACATACATATACACACACACACATATACACACTTTTTTTTTTTTTATTACAAAAAAAATATATAAGTTAAAAAATAAAAATCAAGCACACACATTTGGTATCGCCGCGTTCAGAATTGCCCGATCCAATTAAAAAAGAAGAAGAAAAAAAAAAAAGACTAACCTAATCGCAAAATGGCTTAGCGAGAAAAAAGTCAAAGCACCAGAACTACGTTTTATTTGGTCGCCACGACATTGAATTAAAATGCAATAATGGGCGATCAAAAGAACATATCTGCACCAAAATGGCATCATTAAAAACGTAAGCTCAGCACGCAAAAAATAAGCCCTCACCCGACCAGTTATCATGAAAAATGGAGACGCTACAGGTATCGGAAAATGGCGCAGTTTTTTTCTTAAACAAAGCTTGGAATTTTTTTTTCACCACTTAGATATAAAAAGAACCTAGACATTTTTGGTGTCTATGAACTCTTAATGATCTGGAGAATCATATTGGAAGGTCAGTTTTAGCATTTATTGAACATAGCAAAAAAGCCAAACAAAAAACAAGTGTGGGATTGCACTTTTTTTGCAATTCCACCGCACTTGGATTTTTTTTCCCCATTTTATACACGACCTGGTAAAATCAAAAGTACAACTCGTCCTGCAAAAAACAAGCCCTCACATGGCCATATTGATGAAAAAATAAAAAAGGTTATGGCTCTGGGAAGAAGGTGAGCAACAACAAAAATACCTCCGGGGGTTAAAAATATAAAACGTTCAGATCACCCAACATTCAAAATAAAACAACAACAAAAAAATAAAACCACATATTTGGCATCGTCGTGTTCAGAATCACCTGATCTATATAAAAACAAAAAATTAATTCATTTGGTAGACGGTGTAATGAGAAAAAAAGAAAGATACGAAAAATGAAAAGAAAAAAAAAAGTTACTTTTTCTTGTTGCTGCAACATTGCAATAACAGGCAATTAAAAGATCACATCTTCAGCAAAATGGAATCAATAAAAACGTTAGCTCGGCACGTGAAAAATAAGCCCTCACCCAGCCCGATCAATGGAGACGTTACGGGTCAAGGAAAATGGCGACATCTTTGGATTTTTCTTCACCACTTAAATAACAAATAACGTATACATGTTTTATGTCTGTGAACTCGTAATGACCTGGAGAATCATAATGGTAGGTCAGTTTTAGCATTAATGAACATGGTTAAAAAAATAAAATAAAAACTGTGGATTTGCACTTTTTTGGAAATTTCACAGCACTTTGAATTTATTTTTCCGTTTCTTGTTGTACTTTTGAACAGCACCATTGATACAGGGCAATAAGCAAGCAGTTTGGTGAGAAGACAACAACTGTTGGCACAACTTTTAGAAAATGGAAGCAACAAAGATGACAATCTTCCTCAGTCTGGAGCTCCATGTAGGATCTCACCTCGTGGAGTAAGGACGATTCCAAGAAAGGTCAGGAATCAGCCTAGAACTACACTGGAGGATATGGTCAAATGACCTGAAGAGAGCTGGGACCGGAGTTTCAAACATTACCGTTAGTAACACACTACACCTTCATGGATTAAAATCCTGCAGGGCACGCAAGGTCCCCTTGCTCACGCCAGCACATGTCCGGGCCCATTTGTACTTCGTTAATGCATATACAGACGAGACATGGGAGGTGGTCATGTGGTCAGAGAAGACCAAAATAAAACTTTTTGACATTAACTCCACTCGCTGTGTTTGGAGGAAGGATGAGTCCAGCTCCAAAAACACCATCCTAATGGTGAAGCATAGTGGGGGAAAAATCATACCTTGGGGTGGTTTTCTGCAAAGGGCACACGACGACTGAACCGTATTGAGAGGAGGATGGATGGGGTCATGCATCGTGAGATTTTGGCAGACAACCTCCTTTCCTTAGTCTGGGTTCATATTGCGTTGCAGGCGTCCGTTAGACGGACTACGTTGCACCGCGGCATAACGCGGTGTATCGCAGTCCCTCAACGTTGCCATTAATTCCTATGTCGGACGCATCCCTAGCGCACGCTCACAATGGGCGTGCGCTAGCGATGTACCGTCACTGCTAGTGCAGATAGAGCATCTGCTAGCTCTATCTGCACTAGTGCGATGGAATGTTGGCACTTGCGTTAACAGCAGCCCGTTTACGCATGTGTTGAACGGGCTGCTGTTAACACAATGTGAACCTAGCCTTAGTAAGAACATTGAAAATGGGTCGCGGCTCGGTTTTCCAGCATGACAATGACCTGAAACACAGCCACGGCAACTAAGGAGTGGCTCCGTAAGAAGCATTTCAAGGTACTGAAGCCTAGCCAGTCTACAGAACTGAACCAAATAGAAAATATTTGGAGGGAGCTGAAACTCAATGTTGCCCAGTGGCAGCCGTGAAACCTGAAATATCTGGAGCAGATCTGTATGGAACAGTGAGCCAATATCCCTGCTGCAGTGTGTGCAAACTTAGTCAAGAAGTACATGAAACGTCTGACCTCTAAATGCAAACAAAAGTTTTTGTACCAAGTATTAAAGGAAACCTGTCACCCCTAAAATGGAAGTTGAGCTAAGCCCACCAGCATCAGGGGCTTATCTAGAGCATTCTGTAATGCTGCAGATAAGCCCCCGATGTAACCTGAAAGATGAGAAAAAGAGGTTAAATTATACTCACCCAGGGGTGGTCCCGCTGCGGTCCGGTCCTATGGGCATCGCGGTCTGGTCCGGGGCCTCCCATCTTTATAGGATGACGTCCTCCTCTTGTCTTCAAGCTGCGGCTCTGGCGCAGGTGTACTTTGTCTGCCCTGTTGAGGGCAGAGCAAAGTACTGCAGTGCGCAGGCGCCGGGCCTCTCTGACCTTTCCTAGTGCCTGCGCACTGCAGTACTTTGCTCTGCCCTCAACAGGGCAGACAAAGTACACCTGCGCCGGAGCCGCAGCGTGAAGACAAGAGGATGTCATCGTAAGAAGATGGGAGGCCCTGGACCGCGATGCCCATCGGATCGGACCGCCCACCCAGGTGAGTATAATCTAACCTCTTTTTCTCATCTTTCAGGTTACATCGGGGGCTTATCTACAGCATTACAGAATGGTGTAGATAAGCCCCTGATGCTGGTGGGCTTAGCTCAACTTTCATTTTGGGGTGACAGGTTCCCTTTAAGTTCTGTTTTTCTATTGTATCAAATACTTATTTCTTGCAATAAAATGCAAATTATGTAAAAATTAGTGATGAGCGAATATACTCGTTACTCGAGATTTCTCGAGCATGCTCGGGGGTCCTCCAAGTATTTTTGTGTGCTCGGAGTTTTAGTTTTTATTGCCGCAGCTGAATGAATTACATCTGTTAGACAGCTTAAGTACATGTGGGGATTCCCTAGCAACCAGGCAACCCCCACATGTACTTATGCTGGCTATCAGATGTAAATCATTCAGCTGTGGCAAGAAAAATTAAAAAACTCCGAGCACTAAAAAATTACTTGGAGGACCCCCGAGCATGCTCGAGAAATCTCGAGTAACGAGAATATTCGCTCATCACTAGTAAAAATCATACAATGATTTTCAAATGGTGCTATATAAATAAATAATAACAATAGTCTGGATTTTTTTTTAGAGTGTCTGTCTCTCACAGTTGTGTACCTACGATAAAAATTACAGACCTCACCAGTCTCTGTAGGTGGGAAAACTTGCAAAATCGTCAGTGTATGAAATACTTATTTTTCATACATATTGATTCTCACAGCTTACACCCAACACTCACTGAGACCAAAGGAGAGGGTCCAGCTCCAGGTAAAACCAATGCATTTAATCGTAGAAAATTTTTTAAAAGTGTTTCATCTTTTCGAGTCTATGGCATTGATAAAGTGATTAGACATAACGGGGAGGTGATCACATGATAAGACTGCGTAGCAGGGAAGCCTTTAGGATTTATAAATTTAGATACCTGTGTACCCTAGGTCTGAATATGTGCAATGAGATTATGTTTTATATTGAGATTATATTATATTACTTGCTATACATATTCTTATGCTTTGTCACTTTACTGTTATTTCTTGTGTATTGTTTTAAATTTCATGTACCTTTTGTGAGGCAGTGACCGGGGTCATATGCGAGGGTCACTATGTGTACCCCAGGATGTGCACAGAAGCGTATTGAGGCCGTGGAAGTGCATTGCAGTCACAGGCATAGCTGTGATTGCAATGCAGAATAAAATAGTGTGTTGGTCTTGGGCACGCTATTTGTCCAAGGCAGATTTAGGAAAACCTGCCATGGGCTTTTATTTTTGAAACAGACTACAGGAAGGTAGTGGGCAAGTCCGTTTCCTCCCTGGCCAAGTTTTCCATGTGGCCTAAGGCTACGTTCACATTTGCGTCTTGCGACGCAGCGTCGTCGACGCGCAACGACGCATGCGTCATGCGCCCCTATCTTTAACATTGGGGGCGCATGGACATGCGTTGTCATGCGTTTTGGTGCGTTGCACGACGCATGCGTCGTTTGGCCGCACCTGGCGGGGCGCAGTTGACGCTACATGTTGCAGTTTTGTAGCGTCGTAAAAACGCATGCGTCGCACGTGCGTCGTAAGTGCGTTACAATCCCCATTGAAACCAATTGACAACGCACGGGACGCAAGTGCGTGCGTCGTGCATGCGTTGTGCGACGAATGCGTCGTTAAATAAAATTAAACAAAAAGTGTCTAGACTGTGTCTAGACAGTGGAGAAACATCCCCCATATATAAAAAAAATATTTGCATTGTTTGTCACTTTTCTGCAGCATACCACAGAGACCAGACCTCATCATCTGCTTTCAAGAGATGTAAGTATAGAATGATTCTGCGCATTTTCTACATGTTTTATTTTTAAATTGTTTATTGCAAGTTGTGTCTGTTTATTTCTGCACTGTAGTGTACATGGACATTGTTGTATTTTTATTCTGGTTGTGATGTATGGCGTTGTATATGATGGCGTTTCATTGTCTCCGGCCTTATTGGTTTTATTGTAAAGTATGGTGGTGTATCCAGGATTGACTTATCTTTCCTTTATTTTTTGGGTTGTTATTTTTTTTCTGAAATCTATTGTGCTGTTTATTTTGGGTTGTTCGTGCATGCGGTTGTTCCACTGTGTTTTTTTTCAAATAGAAATGTTTTCTTTTTTAATCATGTTCTGATTAATTTTTTGGCTTCATATGTAGCCGTACTTATTTATTTTGTTATTTTTTTCTATTGTAACGTATGGCGGTATGGTTTGCCTTTTCTTGTGCCTTTTGGAAATCAATGTTGTAAATTTTTTGTTGATAAAAATCTGTGTCTTTTTGGATTAGTACATAGGGTCTGTCTGTTTATTTGTTTTGTTATCTTTCCTGGGACTGGTATTATGCTTTTGCTATACTCTGGCATTGTGTCGTCTCTGCCATTGTTTTTTATTTCAATGTATGGCGGTGTTGTTTGCTCAGCGCTAGTTCAGTTGGCATTGTACTATGAGTGCACTGTTCGTTGTGGTCGTAATGTTAATGTATGGATTTTTTGATATTTTCCTATATGTGCCTCTGTATTGTGCATAGTCAAATAATTAAATTTTTTTCATTTCAGAATTTCATCTCGTCACTACAATGGCCAGCGACTCGAGCCACACGACACCGCTGGGGAGTCCGGTGAGTACATGATCTACTGTTGCTTACTATTCGGTGTCATTTGTAGACGTGTCACTCAATTTTTAATCACTATTTTCCAGGCTTCTTCAAGTGAGGAGGAACAGAACCAGCAGGAGCAGCGACCTCGGGGCCAAGCTGTGGTGTCAAGCCGGCGAGTAAGTTTTTTTTAAAACAACCTTTTCAATTTTTTTTTTTTCCTTACAATTTATTTTTGATTTTTTTTTTTCGGGGGGGGGGGGGGGGGGGGGGTGGGAGGGAGGCCAAATTTTATTTATATTGCAAACATTAATGTTTTCCAATTATTCTAGGTTTCACAACGGGACCAGGATGAGGGCATAGACATTGACATCATGGTCGCCTCTATCCAGGAGCGAGGCCCGTTGTGGGACAGCCGTGACCCCCGGCACGCAGACCAGGTGGTTTTGAGACGAATGTGGGCTGAGGTGGCAAAATCGCTGTGGGATGGCTTTGACAGCGCTTCACCCACGGACAAAGATAAATTTGGTAAGTATTGCCGAAATGCCGCTCTGACCCATCATGCCAGGATACCCAACCGTCTGTGATGTGTTCTACTTTTGTAGCATCGCACACGGTTGCGGTATCAGTTAAAAAAAAAAAAGTTTTCTCACCTTTATTTTTTTGTTTGCCTTTTTCACAGTCAAAAAATTGAAGACCAGATGGCGCTCCATGAAGGACCGTTTCAATCGGGGCCTGCGGAAGGAGGGACAGACTCGTAGTGGTGCTGCTGCGGCAAGGACATCAACATACAAGTACGGCACAATTCTTCAGTTCCTGAGACCGGTCCTTGCCCGCCGACAGTAAGTATACCTATTTCCACACATTGGGTATTGCACAACATGCATATTCACGTAGTATATTCCCCAGCCACGTAGTTTATTGCCCAGTCATTTATTATATTGCCCAGTGACGTAGTATACAGCACACAGACACATAGTATATTGGCCAGCCACGTGCAATATTTCATAGTGGCGTAGTATATTGCCCATCCAGGTTTATCACAGTTTCAAATAAAAAAAATTAACATAATAGACACGGGAGACCTTGTAGTCCACGGCAGGTCCTGTTCCCAGGGTTGGTCTGATCGCAGGACCTGTGGTGACGTCTCGGTCACATGACCGTGACGTCATGGCAGTTCCGACGATAACCGTAAACCATGGCGGCCGTTACAAACGGCAACCATGGGTAAGAATAGCTTGGTAATTTTTTTTTAAAAAAAGGTTTAAATTTTTAATATTGATGCGGCATAGGCCGTGTCAATAGTAAAAATTTGGTTACATCTTACGGCGGCAATGGTTACCGCCGGTAAGTGTTTATCGATGACAAAGGGTGTAGTATGCGGGCAACAGGCATTCACTGCGGGGAGTAAGGCGTGGCCATTTAATTCAGGGCTGTGCCCGGCGCTGATTGGTCGCGTCAGCCATGACAGGCAGCTGGCCGTAACAATCAGCAAGTAATACCGTTAGGACTGACAGACGGAAGTGACCCTTTACAGTGTGTGATGCAATGTTAACTTTTTATTACACACAGGAGGTGGCGAATGTGGAATGTTATATTTTGTATACTAATGTTTTCCTTATGTTTTCACAGAACACAGCAGCACCCACGAGCCTGTTCGGCCCTCTGGAGGGGTCCTTCGTGAATCGCCATCTGACCAGTCACAGCCATCCCACAGCGAGAGCAGGCGCTCCTTCCTTCGGGTCTTCCCGACAGCGACAGCGGGCCTCGGACAGGCCGCTAATGCCCGAATTTTTACATTTGAGCACGGTCTTCCAGAATTGTTTCAAGGCGCTGGGCGATAGAATGGCCACAGCTCTGTCCAATATCGACCGGCGCCTTGAGACTATGGAATCCGAGCTCTCGAGGCCGGCAATACATTTCTTTAGTGCCATTGCGAAGGGCATGGTGGAACATCTTACGCCGGAACTCCAGATTTCGGTGATGCAGGCCTGCAACAATGCTTACGTGACTGCTCTGCAGCAGGCTCGGGTCATGCAGTCAGCAACTACAATGCCTGTAGTACCATCGCTGGCTAGCATGACTCCGACTCCTGCTGCAGAGCACCCACACAGAGTTCCGCGTGCCGAGGGCCACCGCCACCGACACCATAGAACAGAGCCACAAAGTCCTGCTCCTGCCAGGCCTTCAAGGGCACAAAGACGCCACGCAGAACAACACCCAGAGGGAGAGAGGAGAAAACGGCCAAAAACAAGAACATCTACGGCGGCTCTGGCTGCTCCAATAACACCGAGCTCTCGGCCGGGGTCTAGCCGGAGCAGGAGTAGCCAGAGCCAGTCCACAGTGCCAAGGACACTGGTCGTGCCTCCTCCCTCCCCTCCTGCGTTGGCATTCTCGCCACCGTCGACCACAGGGTGGTCAGACGTCGGCATACCTTCAAGCATTGTGCAGTATGGTGGTTCCTCCTCCTCCTCCACCCCCCCCCCCCAAACTGGTGGATATCAATCACCATTAATTGCAGAAGTTCCTACCCCTTAGAACCTTTCCCCATTTTTCTTTTTGTGTCACCCTTAATAAAATTGTTATTTTGATATCACAATTTGAGTTTCTTGGTCTACAATAAAGTTTGCACAAAACACACAGTGCGCCGTACACACAAATCTTGTGTTTTTAACACCTCATATCTGCAATGTCTGACACAATTTTATCCAGTTTGTTGTAATTTTTTTTTGGCTGTCTCTCATTGCACTATGAGGTGTTACAAACACAAAGAGGATTAAAAAAATATATCAATTTTCAAACCTACTGTAAAGGTACCGTCACACATAATTTAGTTAACAACATCGTTGCTTTTTGTGATGTAGCAACGATATCGTTAATGAAATAGTTATGCGTGACAGCGACCAACGATCAGGCCCCTGCTGGGAGATCGCAGGTCGATGAGAATGATCAGGACCTTTTTTTGGTCGCTGATCACCCGCTGTCATCGCTGGATCGGCGTGTGTGACACCGATCCAGCGATGTCTTCACTGGTAACCAGGGTAAATATCTGGTTACTAAGCGCAGGGCCGCTTAGTAACCTGATGTTTACCCTGCTTACCATTGTAACAGTAAAAAAACAAACAAACAGTACATACTTACATTCCAGTGTCTGCCACGTCCCTCGCCGTCATCTTCCCGCACTGACTGACACTGAGTCCCGGCCGTAAATTAAAAGCAGAGCACACCGGTGATGTCAACGCTGTGCTGTGCTTTAGGGCCGGCACAGTGCGGGAAGCTGACGGCGATGGACGTGGCAGACACCGTAATGTAAGTATGTTTTTTTTGTTTCTTTTAAACATTTACAATGGTAAACAGGGTAAACATCGGGTTACTAAGCGAGGCCCTGCACTTAGTAACCCGATGGTTACCCTGGTTACACAGGCACTTCGTCATTGTTGGTCACTGGAGAGCTGTCTTTGTGACAGCTCTCCAGCAACCACACAACGACTTAACAACGATCACGGCCAGGTCGTATCGCTGGTCGTGATCGTTGGTTAATCGTTTAGTGTAACGGTACCTTAAGGTTATTGGTCAGGTGAGGTGGTAGCAATGTTCACGTGGCCAAGTGTCGCCACTATTTGACTCTGGACATATTCCAGCATCCTGAGTTCAATAGTGTTAACTCACTAGAGTTGAGCGAACATGATCGTCTCCCTCGTCAAGCAAAACACTTGCATACTAGTAGCATATGGGCCCCGGCTTCATGGAGTGCGGATTATGATCTGCAGCCACATGTTCAGAGGCTGTGTGACAGGCAGAACACATGCACATCCAAGGCCTATTTGTTGGCCTCGCCATGCATGTGTAGTGCCTGTCACACAGCCGCGGCACATGCAGCGGCAGAAAACCTGCTTCAGCCCTCACGCTCCATGATGCCAGGTTCCATATGCAAATAGTCTGCAAGATTAATTGCTTGACAAGGTGGGAGCCGATCATGTTCACTTTTAAAACTATGGAACACACGGCTATGTGAAAAATTTGGTTGTTTTGTCAGAGTCAATTTGGGAACTGGTGCTCACATTACTACATTTTGTGGTACACACATTTGGTTCGAGAACATTGGATTTGTTTTAAAAAATTTTTTTATTGTCAACAACATTGTAAACATAGGGGAGCATTTTTTTTGGGAAACGGAAAAGCACAATAAAGAACTTTATTTCAAAACACAACACAGTAGAAAATCACGGTACATTACAACATTTAAAGAACATTGCATTACGCTGGTAAAATGTCATGGACTCAATAGTGTTTAATTCTTTAAATGACAGTGTTAAGATTTTTATTAATCACAATAAATGTAGTTACAGTTCAGCAGGATAAAGTACTGTTTCTACATTAAACCATTTGATCTTGCCATGACACACGTCCAACATCTGAAACAAAATATGAAGCAAATCGATCCCTCATCTGAGCAATTTCCAAAGTTGTCCTCAGAGGATGATCTTGGTAATCGGGCAATGGGTTTGGTATGGGTTCATCTAGTTCCACGTTGACTCTCTTTGGCAATAACATAATTGTGTAGAACCACACAAGCCTTCACCACCTGATCAACTGTCTCAATTTTCAGATTTATAGCGGATCCTAAAATCCGCCATTTGGAGACAAGGATTCCAAAGGCACACTCCACAGTTCTTCTGGCCCTGGACAGTCTATAATTAAAAATACTTTTTGTGTGGTCCAAACCACGACTGGAGTAGGGTTTCAGTAGGTTGGCACACATTTGAAATGCCTCATCACCAACAACCACAAATGGCATTGCCGGCCCTTCGGTGTTGGGAAGAGGTCTTGGCTGGGGGAAATTAAAATTGTTCTCATACAATCTTCGGCCCATATCAGACTCCTTAAATATCCGTGAATCATTTGCACGGCCAAACGCTCCAATGTCCACGGCGAGAAACAACAAAAAACAAAGATCCACTTCTTGCAGGCTTTGTAATCCGAATGTGCTTCCCATCCACAGCTCCAATGCAGTTTGGGAAAGAACACACTTGATCAAATTTTGGGGCGTTGGCCTCCCATATTTCACTTGTAGGGAGGGGTAAAAATTCTTCACGGAGATTGTCCCACAAAGTGCGGCATGCGTCCGCAATAATTCCCGAAAGTGTTGAAACTCCAATCCGGAATTGGAAATGCAGGGATCTCAAGGTCTCTCCGGTAGCCAGGAAACTGCCAAGAAGAAAAATAAATACACTTTAGTAAAGTACATTGTGATAAACAAAAAAAAAAAAAAGCCATACCCACCCAAACCAAAATTGAAAAAAAAAAAAAGTTACAGAACAGATCACAGTCGTTCAAATACAACTACATTACGTACCGTAGAGTCACCAGCAGCCGTTCCTCTGCGGAAATTGATCTCCGGAGCTGTGTGTCCTGCCTGGTAATGGCTCCTTCCACCCGACGCAGAAGATACCGGAAGCTGTCTTGAGACTTCCTGGTATATTCATAATATTTTTCCAGGTTCTCATTTAGCTCGCCAAACAAGCAATGGTAGGCTCCACGGCTCTCCCGGACTTACACGATAGGGTGTAGCCAAAAGCGACGATGACTCCTTCTCCGTTTATCCCTTTTCCTTTGCTCATAATATGCAATAGCATAGGCATTAGCCAAGGCAAAATCCATCTCCATATCCATGTAGATACTCGCCAAAGGACGCGCCATCATGATGAACCACAGCCAAATCTGAGGAAATCTTCTCTGCTAGGGTATATATACACAGTACACCCACCCTCTTCTAGCCATTGGTGGTCTTTATCTAGTGTCTAGACATTGTGGCTTTTTTTTGTACAATTGAGTAAAGAAAGATAACATTAAGAAAAATGCATGCGTCGGAAAACGCAGCGTTTTTTGCCAAAAACAGCGCTGCGTTTTCCGACACATGCGTTGAACGCGTGCGTCCATAAAACATGCGTTGTACATGCGTTTTACTTGCGTCGTGCGTTGCGTCGACGACGCTGCGTCGCAAGACGCAAATGTGAGCGTAGCCTAAGGCCACAGGTTACTTGTAAAAACCCCTGCAGCAGAAAATTGGGTGTGTCAGTTTTGGTTTTGCAAGCGTGCAGAGCAGGAGGCTCTGCAGAGCTCCACCTGTGTGACGCAACACAGAGCCAAAAGACCTGGCACCACACAGCGTACATGGCGTTGCATTCGCACACAGTAAACGGTCCGGCTACGGACTATCTAGTTTCCCGGCTGTGATCCGGAGGATTCCAGTTACTTTGTTTTGTGACTACAATGACTATTAAAAGACTTTTGTTTGAAGTTTCCTGGGTCACTGCCCGTCTGTCACACTGCACCAACCCGGCTGCATTACACTTCCCTTCCTTTTTTGTTTTTATTTGGTTTTCTTTCATTGAAAACCGCAACTATGTTGATACTTTCCATCTTGGCATGTGGCCACCCATTTATACCCACATGGTGTGATTATCCCACCTGCTTGTAATTAATGCATATATTTAAAGGTGGACCGCACTCGACAATGGAAGCTGTGAAAAAGAACGACAGAGTAGCATTCGAAATGTGTTGCATTGCCCTATACTCCCCCCTTCACTCCTCACTTCCCCATGCCAAGGCTGTATTTTTAACAATTTTTCTGTGATTAAAAGCATTGGTTTTGCCTGGAGCTAGACCCTCTCCTTTGGTCTCTGCAATTTCTACCTCTGGTCAGGACGACACCTGGGCTCCACACACGAACCATGGCAGGTGAGCTGGTTTTCCTTTCTTTGCATTACCCAACACTCACTGCCAGGAGTGGTGCCCGCACTGCTCCCGACTGTCTAAACCGCTAAATGCTGCGATAAATATCAATCGCAGAATTTAGGAGGCAGGCAGAGGGAGGTATCCCCCTCTGCCCTCGGATCAATGCCCCTGCGATGTCATCGCGAGCGGCCAATCATTGCCATGGTAACCCAATGTCATCATGAAAGACATCCGGGTCACGAGAGCTAGCAAACTCGTTACACCATGCTCAGACCATGATGTATCAAGTTTGTGTGTCAGTGCAGTGATCACAGTTCAGTTTGTAAAGCATAGCAATGCTTCTGCTATTTTTAATTCAGCCTCCCAAAAATCGGAATAGAAAGTGATAAAATAGGGATTTTTGTGTACTCACCGTAAAATCCTCTTCTCCGAGCCACTCATTGGGGGACACAGGACCATGGGTGTTATGCTGCTGTCACTAGGAGGCTGACACTAAGTTGAGACAAAAAAGTTAGCTCCTCCCCTGCAGTATACACCCTCAAGCTGGCTTCCAGAGACCCAGTTCAGTGCAAAAGCAGTAGGAGATTAAGAACAATATATCATGTAACATTAGAGTATAACATGTCAAAGAAAGTCAAAAAACAAAAAAGGTAACGAGCCGAAAGGTAACAGGGTGGGTGCTGTGTCCCCCAATGAGTGGCTCGGAGAAAAGGATTTTACGGTGAGTACACAAAAATCCCCATTTCTCCTTCGCCACATTGGGGGACACAGGACCATGGGACGTCCCAAAGCAGTCCCTGGGTGGGAAACAATACAACCAGATAACTCCGTGTACCATCTGACTATAAATGCGCGACGGCCGCTTGCAGAATACGTCTGCCAAGGGCCGCATCCGCAGAAGAATGAATGTGGACATTGTAGTGCTTTGTGAAAGTATGCAGGCTGGACCACGTTGCGGCCTTGCAAATTTGCTCCGCTGTTGCCTGGTGCCGGATGGCCCAGGAAGCACCCATCGACCGAGTGGAGTGTGCTCTAATCCCCGCCGGGATAGGCTTGCCCCTGACCCGATAGGATTCTTGGATAGCAGACCGAATCCATCTGGCTATCGTGGCCTTAGACGCAGCCAAACCCTTTCTGTGACCCTCCGGGAGAACAAAGAGGGAGTCCGATTTGCGGAAATGAGCAGTTCTGGAAATGTACCTTCTAAGGGCCCGTACCACATCCAGGGTATGAAGGGCCCTTTCGACCCTGTGTTTTGGCTGTGGGCAAAAGGAGGGAAGGATGATGACCTCGTTAAGGTGAAAAGATGAGACCACCTTAGGGAGAAAGGCCGGAGATGGGCTCTAGGACTACCTTGTCCTGGTGGAAGGCAAGAAAAGGCGCCCGGCAGGATAAAGCAGCCAATTCCGAGACCTGTCTGATAGACGTCACTGCTACCAGGAAGGCAACCTTCCAGGAGAGGACAGTTAGCGGAACGTCCTGAAGAGGCTCAAACAGAGGTTCCTGAAGAACCCCCAGAACCAAGTTGAGATCCCAGGTCTCTAACGGCATCCTGTAGGGGGGTACCACATGGGAGACCCCTGAATGAAGGTCTTGAGTTGCAGGTTAGCAGTGATCCTACGTTGAAATAACACGGATAACGCCGAGATCTGACCCTTGAAGGAACTCAGCGCCAAGCCGGAATCCAAGCCGGACTGTAGGAAATCCAAAATGGAAGGAATTGAGAAAACGAGCGGAGGGTGACCTCGGAGCCTGCACCACAAGCAGAAGGTTTTCCAGGTGCGGTGATAGATGGAAGCGGAAGACGCCTTGCGAGCGCGAATCATGTTGGGAATGACCTGCTGAGAGAAACCAGCTCGAGTTAGAATCCAGGTTTCAACAGCCACGCCGTTAAACGTAGGGCCCCTGAGCTCTGGTGGTAGATCGGCCCTTGGCGAAGCAGATCTCGGCGGTCTGGTAACTGCCAGGGAACGTCGGATACGAGCTGAACGAGCTCCGCGTACCAAGCGCGACGTGGCCAATCCAGGGCGACCAGAATGACCGGAACCCCCTCCGTCTTGATTTTCCGGATCACCTTCGGCAGTAAGGGAAGAGGAGGAAACACGTACGGGAGTTGGAACTGATGCCACGGGGATATCAGCGCGTCCACTCCGATAGCCTGGGAATCCCGAGAACGTGCTATGAAGTTGTGAACTTTGGCGTTCAATCTGGACGCCATCAGATCCACGTCCGGGGTCCCCCAGCGAAGGCAGATTTGCTGGAAAACCTCTGGATGAAGTTCCCACTCCCCCGAGGCAAGGCCCTGACGGCTGAGAAAGTCCGTCGCCCAGTTTTCGACTCCTGGAATGTGTACTGCGGAAATGGAGGAATGGTTGGCTTCTGCCCAACGAAGAATGTGGGAGACTTCCTGCATCCCCACCCTGCTGGTACCCCCTTGATGGTTTATATATGCCACCGCTGTGACATTGTCCGATTGGACTCGAATTGGGTGACCCGCGAGCAGGGGGTGAAAGCGTCTCAGGGCAAGTCTGATCACACGAATCTCCAGGACGTTTATAGGGAGCCTCGACTCCCGAATTGTCCAACGCCCCTGGGCAAAGTGGTGTAGAAACACCACTCCCCAGCCGAGGAGACTGGCGTCGGTAGTTACCACTAGCCAGCGGATTGGGAGGAAAGACTTCCCCAGGAGGAGAGATGGTCCCAGAGTCCACCATGTGAGGGATTGCCTGATCCGTGGGGACAGAGGGCACGGTCGATCGAGGGATAAGGGGGACTCCTGTCCCAGTTGTCCAGCAGAACCTGTTGTAAGGGGCGGAGATGGAGCTGAGCAAAGGGGACTGCTTCTATTGCGGCCAACATTTTGCCCAGGATCTTCATGGCAAACCGAATGGGCCGTGGGCGAGGATGGCAGAGCGTCCGTGCTCCTTGCTGAAGCTCCTGGGCCTTGGACCGAGGAAGCAAGACCAGTCCCTTTGAAGTGTCCAGGATCATGCCTAGGCAGGAGATCTGTCGGGCAGGAACGGGGGAGGACTTGTCCGAGTTGATTAACCAGCCCAGGCGCGAAAGAGAATCCAAGGTAATGCGGACGCTTGCTTCGCAGGCCTGATAAGACGGACCTTTTATGAGGAGGTCGTCTAAGTATGGCAAGACGACCACTCCCCGAGAGTGAAGAATGGCCATGACCGCCACCATGACTTTTGTGAATACCCTGGGCACCGTGGCAAGACCGAAGGGTAAGGCCATGAATTGAAAATGGTCCTCTAGGATGGCAAAACGGAGGAACCTTTGATGTGGCGGGAATATTGGGATATGAAGGTAAGCATCTTTGATGTCTATTGATGCTAGATATTCCCCTCTCTCCATCGAGGAGATGACTGACCGGAGAGATTCCATCCTGAAGTGCCGTACTTTTACGTACTTGTTTAGGAGCTTCAGGTCCAAAATGGGGCGTACCGTCCCGTTCTTTTTTGGCACGACGAAGAGGTTTGAGTAGAAACCTCTGAATCTCTCGTGTTCCGGAACCGGAACAATGACCCTGCTTTGGCGGAGGGATTGGATGGCGCAGTGAAGGGCTGATACTGAGCCCCCGAACTTGGGAGACGAGAGGGAAAAAACCGTGCTGGAGGGGAGGCAGAGAATTCTATTTTGTAGCCAGACGACACCAGATCCCTGACCCATTCGTCGTGGACGACGGAGAGCCAGACTTGCTGAAAAAGAAGCAGACGTCTGCATACTTTGGAGGTGTCGACTGGAAAAGATCCCGAGTCATTGTGAAGGGAATCTGGCAGGCCTGGACCCACTGGTTCTGGGTTGCCTAGGCTTTCCTCGCCAGGACTTGGTCGGCCTGAAAGAAGGTCGAGAGTCTCTGTCTGAGTGAGCAGATCGGTCTGATCTGGATGAGGCGGCAGGATTGGACCAGGATGGACTACTACGAAAGGGCCGAAAGCGAAAATATTGTTGGAGCTGAAAAGCAGCTTTGGGCCTATGTTGGGGGAGGAACTTGCTCTTTCCTCCTGTAGCGTCGGAAATAAGCTGGTCTAGTTTTTCTCCAAAAAGACGCCCGCTCTGAAAAGGAAGAGAAATCAGGGACTTTTTTGAGGAGGAATCTGCGCGCCACTCTCTGAGCCAGATAGCTCTTCTGATGGTGATGGCGTTCGAAGCCGCAGTTGCTGCACAGTCTGCTGCGTCGAGAGATGCGTACATCACATAATCTCCAGCCATGGCAATCTGTTTGGCAAGGTCCGCCACCTCAGACGGAAGATCCTGCTCCTGAATGGATTTTTCGAGGGCATCTGCCCAGAAAACCATTGCCTTGGCAACCCAAGCCGCAGCGAAGGAGGGAGATAGAGAGGAACCTGAGGCCTCGTACACTGAGCGAGCTAGGGAGTCTAGCTGGCGTTCTGTGGGATTCTTAATTGAAGCACCATCAGGAACGGATAAGAGAGTTTTGGAAGCTAAGCGCGAAACCGGAGGATCTACTAGTGGAGATTCTGTCCAGTCTTTAACAAGATCTGCGGAAAAGGGATACTTCGATTCCAGGGCCTTTTTGCCCGTAAAACGCTTATCCGGACGCTCCCTGTGTCGCCTGACTATATCCAGGAAATCTGGGTGAGAGGCGAACATTTTATGGGAACGCTTGGTTCTAGTAAAGGAGACTGAATGGTCCGGAGCAGAATTAGGGTCATCGTCCACTTTTAGTGCGTGATTGACTACCTCAATGAGGGAGTCAACTGTAGATCTAAACTCCGGAGCATCCGGGTTTAAGGATGCATCAGACTCATATTCAGAGTCGTGATCGCTACGAGCCCCTAAAGAGGGTGAGCGAGAAGAGGAGCTACCAGAGGCTGAGTGGCGTGGTGAGTGCTCAGGGGAGGTAGTGCGGATCCGTTTTCTGGATGACCGTGCCTCCTTCCGGTGAGAGCGGCCCCTGCTGGCCGACGATTCCCCTGTTACGGAGGGATCTCTTAACCCAGGAAAAAGAGGGCCCCGCTCCCCAGAGGGGTCCTGAAGGGATTTAATCGCTTTGGCTAGCGAATCCACGGACTGTGACAGTGACGCAACCCACTCAGGGGGGCTAGATACACTGGGGTCGGTGGCGGCGGAGGGCTCCTGGGCACCTGGGGCATCACAGGCTGAGCAGAGAGGGGAACTCTGAGGCCGAGGAAGTGGAGCCTGGCAGGTGGTACACGCAGTGAAAAAGGTAGAATGCACCTTTGTGATCTTTTTGGTCCTTGACTGGGACATGATGTACCCTAATGTAAGAGATAAGAGGTCAGGGTCTATAGGCTAAGGAAGCAAGGGCGCTGCTGCAAGGGAGAACCTACCGTGGTCTCCTTACCCGTGGTCCTGTGTCCCACAGAGAGAGAGGCGGCAGCGGTGCTGAAGGGGGCAACAGCTGGCATTCAGAACGCTGCACGTGGAGGAAGCTGGAGCTGCTGCTGGAGGAGCTGGAGCTGCGGCGTGCAGGGAGGAAAGAAAGATGGCCGCCAGGGGTTGGGAGGGTAATCTCGCAGAGAGCGAGAAGCGCCGGGGCCGGAGCCGTAAAATGACGCGAAAGGGTGGGCGGGGCCTGCCGGGATGCGGGCTGTGCAAGGCCGAAGCCGGGGGCTAAATTTGCGGCTTCGGTCCGGCGCGCAGCCGCTGAGCGCCGGAGCCTATGGGGACCCTAGAAAAGCGTGCCGCTAGAGTGAAGGAGCCCTCTGGAACCGCTGGACTACCGACCCCCTCCATGTGGCACTTACCCCGCAGGGGATCGCAGATTAGCGGTCGGTGAGTTGTGCCCGGGGTGAATAGGACGGTGCGGGGTTGGGGAAGCCTCTATCCACCATCCCCATGAGAGGGGGGTGGAGAGGAACCGTCCGCCTCCTTCCATCATCCGCTTTCAGTGGTGATGCAGTGGGGGCTGCACGGACGCCACAAAGCAGGGTGCCTCTGAGCAGCCGAGGGAAAACCTGGTGGGCAGGGCAGTATGTCCGGCAAAAAAGACCTGGCTGCAGAGGAGGATACGTGGAGGACACTCCATGTGCTCGTCTGTAAGGAGGGGGGGGGGGGAATCGGTCCCTTGAAATGGCCCGTCGCCCCCCAAAAAAGCTCAGGCAGTGGCATCCCACGTCGCAGGAGAGGATACGGAGAGGTAAAACTCCCGTGCTCGCCTGTTGTTGGTTCGGGGGAGATCGGAACATGAAAGAATCCGTCGCCCTCTTTGTCCGGAATAAAAAGATTTAAATCCAGTGTGCCTCCTACGGACACTAAGCTTGAACTGGGTCTCTGGAAGCCAGCTTGAGGGTGTATACTGCAGGGGAGGAGCTAACCTTTTTTGTCTCAACTTAGTGTCAGCCTCCTAGTGACAGCAGCATAACACCCATGGTCCCGTGTCCCCCAATGTGGCGAAGGAGAAAATATCATGTGATCGAAAATGACATCAATAAAAACGTTAACTGACTTAACGGTCGG
Organism: Ranitomeya variabilis; assembly: GCF_051348905.1. Taxonomy (NCBI): domain Eukaryota; kingdom Metazoa; phylum Chordata; class Amphibia; order Anura; family Dendrobatidae; genus Ranitomeya; species Ranitomeya variabilis. The sequence continues at coordinate 524,399,553 of NC_135232.1, forward strand.
CTGAAACATGGAAAAATTATAGCTAATAAAATACGGTGATGCAGTTTTTGCAATAAAAAGAGCATTTTAGTGTGGGACAGCTGCCAAGCATAAACCTGGTATCACTGTAATCACAACGTGAAAAATCAAGTCGTCTAATCACTTGTACCGAACAAGAAACTGCATTAAAAAAAAAAAAAAATATATCAAACCAATTCTTCACCTGCTGTTGATTTTTTCATTCTGCCTTCCAAAGATTGCAGTAAGGCTCGGCTCACATTTATCGTGCGCACTACGCTGAGCGCTTACACAGGGGTTTCGTTTCCATGTAAATCTCTGAAGTGATTCAGACTGAACAATCGACGGAAGATTCCATATAAGGAGGCAGATGGAGGCTCTGTTAACACAGTCTGGCCCATGATCGAGCGGTATGCGTCATTTTAGGCGTACGCAAAAGCACGGTCCACCACAGTATTGAGCACTTCTGAAAAGAAGGAGAATGCTGCACAGAGGCCAGACAGAGTCCAGAGTAACTCGGCTGCCTCATTATAGTGAATGGATCCCTCAGGGGCTTCATCTGTATTGCGTCATTCGGAGATCAAGATAAAAACCCAGAAGCGCTCAGCGCAGAGCACAGGATAAATGTGATCACAAAACGTTATGTAAAATGTTCCTAACAAAAGCTTTGACTCGATCCACAGAAAAAAAAAAAAAAGCAAGTCTTGACTCGGGTCCATCATCTGTACTACCAGTAACGTGTCAACAAAGATTCTCAAAGTGAAATGGCTCCTCACCCCACAAAAGAAATTCAGCAAATTCTGAGCTCCCAAGTTCAAATGCCTCCCTCCCTTTTGAGCCCAGTGTGCCTAAACCAAATTTAGCGTCCACATGTTTGGCATTTCTGTAGTGATGACCGCCTTCCTAATTTACAAGTGTGCATTTCGAAAGCACAAGATGGGCACCACAATGGCAGTTTGCAATTTTCACTCAGCAAAATCCACTGTTTCTAGTTTATGGAAAACACTCTTAGTCAAAATCGTCACTAAACCTGTAGATACATTCTCAAAGGAGTAGATTTTCCAAAATGGAGGTCACTTGAGGGGGAAGATGGGGGTGGGAGGAGGGATTCTGCTCTTCTAGCACTTAGGGGCTCTATATATGGAGTCCGCACACTATTCTAGGAAAATCAGCGCTTCAGGAGGCAAATAGTCCTCTGTCCCTCCTGAGTCTCGCCGTATGGCTAAGCAGTACTGTACAGCCACATATGGGGTATTTATACACATTCATCAAAAACTGTGGGACAAATTTTGGTGCCATTTTTACCCACTTCCCAGAGTGAAAACATAAAATCTGGTGTTAAAAACAAAATTTTTGTGGTAAAATGTAATTATTTTTTGTTCATTGCCAAATGGTATCGAATTCTGAGACACAAGTGTGGTGTCCATATGACCACTACACCCCTAGATGAATTAATTGGGGGGTGTAGTTTGTAAAATGAGTTCACATATGGAGAGTTTATTTTCTGTTGTTCTGGCACCTCAGGGGCTCTGCCAATGTGACATGGCACCCTCAAACCATTCCAGCAAAATATGAACTCCAGTTTGGTGTCTCTTCCCTTAAGAGCTTGGCACGGTGTCTCAAAAGTAGTTTTCAACCAGATATGGGATATCGTTGTACTCAGGAGAAATTGCACAACAAATTTTGGGGTCTATTGTCACCTGTGACCCTTGTGGGGAAAAAAAAAAAAAAAATGGGTCTAAACTACAGTGAATATTCATTTCTCCTTAATAGCGGGTACAGTACTAGCCGACGGCTTCCTGCAGCAGCAGGGCAATCACATGTGCCCGCTACTTAAGGTAATGAATATTCACGGCCCTCGAAGACTCTTAAGCATGGAAGGCAGTGAATTTTCATTCCCTTAAGTAGCGGGCACATGTGATCGCCCTGCCGCTGTTCGCATCGGAACAAGAAGCTGCGAGAGAACGCAGGGACGGTAAGTAAGATGATTTTTTAATGTTTTTCTGATGGGGGCCATGCATACAAGGATAGGGATGGTGAGCCATGCAGACCAGGATAGGGATGAGGGAACAATGCATACCAGACTTCTACTCGAGTCAATAAGTTTTCAGTTGTTTGTGGTAAAATTAGGTGCCTCAGCTTATATTCTAGTATATACGGTATGTTTAAAAAATTGTGCTGATGTAAAGTAGACATGTGGGAACTGATTTAATGGCATAAAAATTAAAAGTTTGAAAACTACAAAATTTTAAATTTTTTTGCCAAAGTTCAGTTTTTTTTTCACAAATAAAATGCAAGTCATACCGAACATAGTTTTCTCACTATCATGAAGTCAAATATGTCATGAAAAAATAATGCCAGAATCAATGGGATCCGTTAAAGAATTCCAGAGTTACTAACTCAAAAGGGACACTGGGTCAGAATTGTAAAATTTGGCCCAGTCAAGAAGATGAAAACATGCTTGGGGGTGCAGAGGTTAAAAGGACCAAAGCAGTTGGAAAGGGGCTCTTTAAAGGGAACCTGTCACCCCGTTTTTTCAATATGAGCTAAAAATAGCGTTCAATAGGGCCTGAGCTCTGCTTTACAATAGTGCCTTTATTATCCCCTGATTCCCCACCTTTGCTGCCAAGATACTTGAGTAAACCCGCCATTTTCGGCTGTCAATCACCCCGGTCCGGTACGATGGGCGTATCCAAATCGCTGTTTCTCCCCCACCTCTTGCTTTTCCCTAAGAAATTTCTTCCCTGCCTTGGCGTAGTGTTTCGCGCTTGCGCATTATGCTTTGCCCAACTGTGGGCATAGCATACAGCACATCATTGCGCATGCGCGGCTCTTCACTGTAACCTGTGATGTCTGCTTTCACACATCAGGTTTTTTCCGTCAGGCACAATCAGGCGAGTTTTGAATAAAACAAATCCGGCAGAAAAAAAAATAACGGATCCGGCGGAAAAAAACGGATCCTTTTTTTTTTTTTTTCAAAACTCGCCTGATTGTGCCCGATGGCAAAAACCTGATGTGTGAA